>NW_018164666.1:25390-26476 GCF_001263595.1 Phalaenopsis equestris
CTACCCCTACCCGTGAGACCCATTGGAATTCCTTGAGTTTAACTTACCCCATCTTGTTGAGTTTGAATCATTTGAATGATTATAGAGGGATTAAACTTATTACTTTGAGAGATTGGTGATATTTCATACTCTCCTATGTATATAAAAGCTTGTAGGGAATGAATCAAGTTTGCCATAAAAAAAAAAAAAAGTATTATAATTATTTTAGTTATCCTTTCAGTTTGTCAGGGAAGCATAGTCGTCTTTGGTGGTCTTTTTGTTGGCTTTAGCCGTGAGCCCCTTTGTGCTTTGGATGGCCTTGGGTCGTGGGCTTTTGCAGCTGTTATTTGCTACCTTAAACCGTGAGCTTTATTAGTTCTTTTTAGGCCCCTTTGATGCCTTAACTGTAAGCCTTATTTGTTGTCTTTTAAGTTGCCTTTGGTTATGGGCCTTGTTGGCTGTTTCCTCTTCTTTGCTGACCCTGACCGTGAGCCCTTTTGTCCCTGTTCCTAGCTTTGGGTCGAGGGCCTTGTTGGCTGTTTTCTCTTATGTGCCTCGGGTTTCGCTTTGGCCGTGAGTCCTACCTGCTGTTTAGTTCTTTGTAGTGATCCCGATTGCAAGCATTCATTTGATTTTATGGGAAGATTTTTATGCTTGTTCGATATGTAAAGTTATGGATTAGGTTGGAAGTCAGAAGATTTTGATATTAACTTTGGGATTTGGGGAGGATTTGCAAGCTTTATTTGGGAGAGTATTTGGTTGATTCGATTAATCCTGCGTTCTTGTGGTTTGGAGAATCAGCGTAAAGGAATATTTTATGTTTGTTAGGAAGGACCTCGGGCCCTACTTTTCCAGGTCTTTTCGGTACGAGTTTTGAGAACCGATCCAATCTCCTTTTCGATGTTTTAGATGGATCGGTGCCTCCTCTTTCTCACCCAATTTTTGTTCTTTTTTTTCCTTGTTTCTTGGTTCGATTTTCGATGTTTATGCCCGATGCATAAGTGTCCACGTATAGCCTTTTGCTATATGTGATACCATCAAGCAAGGTCGCAAGTAGTCGTTTTGGGGTGTACCGTGGTGATGATAAAGGCACACCGAAGATAGAGC
>NW_018164666.1:26578-42416 GCF_001263595.1 Phalaenopsis equestris
TTCTTCATAAAACAAAATTTGATAAATCTTTTTCAAGATTTATGTGTATGTCAAAAATATAAATTTTAAAATATGTTTTTAAAATACATTGTCCACCTGACGAATACCTGTTTAGGCTGGGAAATAACCCCTAAGTGAGGTTCAAGACACGCTTCTAGACGAGTGACGGGTTCTATACGTTCGGGTGACCGAGTAGTCTTCGTGAACCCTCGAGAATAAATATAACTGAGCCTAGTCCCATACGAGTGCTTGCGGTTCTCCTCATCCGAATTTTGTTTTCTTTGTTTTGTCGAAGTTTTGGGACGAGGCACTCGTGTTACTTTTCCTTTCTTTTAGAATTTCCCCAGGAGTTTTGAGGATTTTCTTTTACTTGAGTCTTTTTCGTTGATTTTCTCAAGTTTTTTTTTTCGCTTTTCCTCGGGTTTCCTGGACGACGTTTCTTTCAGAATTTGCTTTTTGAGATGCAATTAGGTTTGCTATACTTAAGGAACAGCGGATCTCACGGGCTCACAGGTTTGCTTTACATTTTACAGCAATTAATTTTCCTGTTTCTACCTGCTACTGCTCTTCTTATACAACATGTTATACCATTTCTGTTTCTACCTGCTACCGTACCGTATAACATGTTATATTATTCATGTATCTACTTGCTACTGTTCTTCTCGTACAACATGTTATATTGCTCCTGTTTTGCCTACTATTGTTCCACGTGCATTCTATTGTTTGTTCCTGCATCGCACACTTTACATTATATAACTTCAAGAATGTTACCTTTTTGCATAGGATGTTTAGAGGACTACAACCATAGGGCCGTTTGATTTAACACTATAACTGGACACCCTAGAAAACTTAAACTCGTCATGGCAAGGAATTTGGAGCTAGCGCAGTGGGAAACACGACCATCTTCAACAGCATAACACGTCTTCCCCAGCAAAACCATCCCTTTTCCTAGAAATTAAACAACAATCCATAGGATTTCGAGGTTGTTCGCCTAGCGTGACATAAATCCTCCACCTTTTCTTTAGGCATTCGTATAGCTCTGCCGTACGTTTTAAGCCTTAAACTCGTTCTAGGCTCCGAGGTCGTCGTCCTATACGACGTAAACCCTCATATCTTTTAGGCAATTTGTGTGGTCCTGACACGCAAATGTCCTGCCACGCAAATATAAGCCCTAATTAAATAAAATTGGCAGGATGAAACACTTTAATAATGTCTTCTTAAGGTTGAAGCCAAACCATTGGATAGACTGAGAACCTACTGAGGTTTGCCTCAGGATCTGTGGCTTCCCCTAGTTTCTCTTCATTTGGATTTTTTAACAATGTTCCAGATTTGAGCTTTTCCCCCTTCACACCTCTTTGTCCGATTTCATTGTAAAGTCCTATCTTTTTTGACTTCTTTGAAGACATTATTCCCTGATTTTTATCGAGAGTTTTCTTAGGTGACCTAGGTCATTTAAGATGTAATTAACTATAGGGGCTTGCCCTTATAGGAAGCTTTTCCGAACCCAGCTTAAAATAAACCCTATTTAATTATTTGTATTAAATAGGGGAACTTGTCGGCAAATAAAACGGTTTCGCAGACCCAAACGGATGTAATATGTTTTCTTAGTTTATTTGATTGAGCCTCATCCTCAAGTATTGTATTTATTCTTCGGGGTAGATACAGGATTTGAGGTAGAGTGCTCTTTCATTTAAACTATGAAAAATATGAGGTTAGTTTGATTTCATATTTTTCTAAAATTATATACATATATATACGTAAATTAAAACGTCCTTCCGAAGCGGGCGACAGGATTTCGATTCTGGCGACCGACAGCTTTTTACGGGCGACCCCCCAAACTTTCTTTTAACTTTCTTCTTTTTAGTGCCGACACATAGTCTTTTATAAATATACACTAAATTCAATGATTAAGATTGAAGTTGACGGAGAGATGAAAATGATTCAACAAAGTATCCTCTTTTTGTTGCAAGAATGAGGAGTAGAGAAAATTGCTTTTCCTTCTTCTCTTGTGACATTTCTAGGCGCTTGAATGGATATATTTAGTATCATTATGAAACTTATGATGGGTACGTGTGCCTTGTCACCCTTTATATCCATTCCAGACTAAAATGCTGTTAATCGTCAATTGGATCAATCGATAGAAAGCCAAACCATATTGTCTTCGAGATTTGTTTTGGATCATGTTGAACTTAGATAGTTATGATAGACAAATTTATAGAATCCTTAGGTCCTAAGATTAGTGTTTTTGTGGATCTAGATTGCATGAATGGATCTATAACGATAAGTTTTAGACTAGTGTTGAGGATTCTTTAGACTAAATGGCTAAATATATGTTGGAGATCTAAGTTTAACGTCAAATGGATGTACTTCATCATGGTTGATTCGTGGTCGACACAAATCTTCGAATGATTATGCAATGTATTAGCTTGAAGGACCATTGTTCCTACCTAGCCTCATTACATGAAGATTGTTTAAGCATGAATCTTGATACCCTTAAGCTATTGGCTAGAATGAATCAGGACTGTTTGTTAAAGCCATATGATGAAGTAATCTTATTGAATGGCATACTGATTTCTTCCTGTTACGTTCAAGTCTACATTTTTTTAAAATTTATCCTATTGTTTGAAATGTACTCCTCATGTTGTGGAACTTTAGGTTATCTAACATGCCTTCAATTTCCTGCAGGTGAAGTTGTGATTATTACAGTTACATCACTAGTAATTTTATTCAGTGTACAGAAGTTTGGAACAAGTAAAGTGGGGCTTGCAGTTGGGCCAACTTTGTTCATATGGTTTTGTTGTCTTGGAGGTGTTGGTGTGTACAACCTTATTAAATATGGGTTGACAGCTTTTGTTGCCTTTAATCCCATTTACATCTATCATTATTTTAAGAGAAATCCTACTCAAGCTTGGATATCACTTGGGGGTTGTCTTCTTTGTGCGACTGGTATGAAGGCTTGAACCTAACTTTCTTCACTTTACATGAACCATATGCTTTTTTTTTTCTTTCTATGAAACTATGATTCGACCACCAGTTGTTGGTACTTCTTGTAAATGAATAATGACACATGCTCTCTAGAAAGAAGTGCAAAAAAAAAAAAATTGCATAGTCACTGCACCCTGAAACACTTGGCAAAACACTGGTGCACTATGCGATTAAAAGCACACTTTGCTTCTGAAGCACAAATCGCTCAGTGTGCTCTCAATTATATAACTTGCTATTCTATAACAGTGCTACTGTTTTTCAACTGATTCTTAGTTTGTTTTCATTTTTAATAGTTATGCATTGATCTTATTATTGCTTCAAACTTTATCTTCATTATGTAATATTTCTTTGTTATTATGGTTTTTTGGCTATTCGCTTCTTGTTAGTTAAAAAATTGAAGTGTACATGTTTAATTTCTCATTTCTTTGCTTTTTGTGTGTTGAATTTTACATTGTAGATGTATAGATTTCACATCTTTTCTTAAAAAGTAATGGTGTTTTTCATGGATAAATCTAAGACTTGTAAGTGCTTTTATTAATTATGAACCATATAAATTGTTTAATGCTCATTGTGGCTTGAAATATCATCACTTGGCTATATATATTTGAGTGATTCTGCGTTAATTTAAATGAGCAAAATAGATGGTGTATAAATTGCTGCCCATAAATTATGCTCTCTCATGGGTGCTTTATATTCTTGGTTTGAGGCTTCCCATGGGTGTAATCCATTATATTTAATTACTCCAATTAGCCACTGGATATAACTTCCAATTTAAACTTGTCTATGGGCTTTATGTTGTTTTGCTTTGACGGTTACCTTGCTGGATGGACCTACTCCAATTTGGATTTGGAAGAGAATGATACATTCTTGTTGACTCATAGTAGTTATTATTATTATTATTATTTATTATTCATTATTTTTATGTTTATTTTCGAGAAAGATGGAGAACTCAATAATGATCCAATGGTTATATTATTCTAGTTTGTAATGGACTATGACATACTTAGTCATGGTAAATAATTCACTTAACCTAGCTGGAAAATTATCGTCAGAATTCTTTAATTTCATGATACAAGGGAAGCTTCGTAGATTTGGTAGGAAAGCGTGCTATTAGAGGCAATTTTAAGGCTATTCCTGCTAAAAAGTAGCCTCTTGGTTAATCAATTGTGTCGTATGACTCACAACTTGTAGGTTTAGCCATTGATAAACAACTAAGCTTGGACATTTTAGATAAGGTTATTTGATACATTATTATTCACATAAAATTTCTAAGGTTGATCATATGGACAAAACATATATGACACTGGCTTTTTGTGGGCTTTAGTTAAATTTGAATTTGTCACCCTTTGCAAGCTAGAGCAAAGGGTGAATTCTTAGGATCACGGAAATGTGGAGTGGTCTGTAACGCCAAGTTTTAATCCCTAGTAACTTTAGCGTTACACTTGGAAGGAGAAGAATTGAGCTTTTGAGAGGAGATGAGTGAGAAAGTGACCATAAGTGATTACTTGGGCTCAAAGGAGGAAGAAGTGAACGAGATCATGTGCTAGGCCGAGAGCAGCATGTGTGATCGGCGTATACAAGCTTAACTTCGTCTGCTAGAGGAGATAGAGCAAGTTTGGCGCCAAATCGAACAAGTGAGGTGTTTTATTAGCAAGGAATCGATGATCCCGCAAGCGGACTACAGGCAGTCGAGCATTAGGCCTTGGAGCAAGACAAAATGATGGCTAACAAATAGCAACCAAACACGAGCAGAAGGAAAAATTATCTGTTTTCAAGCAGTTTCATTAAGTTTGCACCAAGTTTGCGCTTCGGTGAGAATAAATAATGCAACTAAGAGTAGGTATCATAGGTTCATGTTGTGCTTAAGAGAGAAAGGAGCATTGAGGTTATGAAGTTAGAATTATTTTTTTATGATTATTTAAAAAAAAATGAGAAATGATGGACTACACACACACATTCATACATTAAAGAATATTTGATAAGATAAAATTTAAGAAGGATAATTAGAAAGCTAAATTTATATTTTATGATTAATATTACTCTTAGTAAGTTTGAATGATCAACATTTTAATTAAAAATTTTATTAGAGTCCAAATAAAAATAAATAAATAATTATTTATCATGACTATTTAAAAGTTAAGTACATAGTAAATATTAATTATGAATTAGAAATTTTAATTAGAATATAATATATTGAATAAGGTTTAATTTAAATAAATAAAATAAAATAAGTGTGGAAATTTAAAGGTTAGTAATCTAACTAGAATAATGTGTTACATTTAACTTAAAGATTATTACAATCATTAATTAATAAAATTAAATAAGCAAATAAATAATAATAGGGATGTTAGGATTTATGTTTTGGATAATATATATTAAATTAAAGAGTTAAATGTTGATATATTCATAAAAAGACCAATTAAACAAATGATTAATTATTATGAATGCTTTTTTATAGGTGTCAAATTAAATGTGACAAAAATTAGTATAAAAAAATAAATTTCTAGCTAATTGAACGAGGTGAGTACTTTAAATTTTAAGTTATAGTAGTATTTTGGGCTTCTAAATCAATTACATAAATATTTATGGATAATTAATACATTCATAGAATTTTATTTTGATTCATCTGTTTTTCAATCTTATCAATCTTATCAATCTTATATGAATGTTTCAAGTATTTTTATATAAAAAAAATATTCATTATTTATAAAATATCTTAAACTAAATGATATAAAAATGTGAATGATATAAATTAGATAGAGTGATTGTATGTGAATATTGAATTTGATGGAGTTCACTATCTTATGGTGTTAAGTTAGGATGCTAAAATACACTCATTTAGATTGACAAATATTATTGATAGTGATATACGTTAATTGGAATAAATTTAAATAGTACTCTTGCGGCAGTTATATGATTAAAATGTTATTGACTAGAAAATGATATAGTGCAATGTAATTAAATATTGAATAGTCATAATTAATTAGTGACTAATGGTCTTATGTTGATTTATCTTTGATGTGACTATCATAAATTTGCTTTTAGAGGTAAAAATGTTGATAACACAACTTTGTTTTAAATTAATATTTTCAAGTTTTAGCTTTTGATTAGAAATAATAGAGGTGAAAATGTGTATAAGAGATGATGTCAAAAAACATAAAGATAAATTTATTTTTTTTTATTTTTTTTTTATTAGTGATTCATTCTTTATTTTTGATTTAAAATTAATAATTACATTTTAATTTCACTATCCGATCACTCGTTGATGTCTTAGAAATTCTTGTAATATGATTTGCTATTGCTTAAACCTTTTTAGGGTGTGTGTGTATTTTTATATTATATTGCATTTTATATTGTATGAGTTTGAATTTGGATTGTGGGGGCTTAGTGTTAGATTTTGATGTTTCCTTTTGATACAGTTCAATTGATGCAAAATGTTAGTTGTGGAGTTTGATTGTAGCACACATAAGCAGACAGTTTGGGTGCTTAAGTGCCCATCGAGTGTTCCCAGACCGAGAAACTGGAAGTCCTGCGCCCAAACTAGGTGCTTAAACGCCCAAGGTGGGCGCTTAAGCGCCCACTTCTAGCTCTGGGACGCCTTTTCTAGAGAACTTGGCACCCAAGAGCCCAAATCCGGCCGCTTAGGCGCCCGGAGCAGTTTTCACGAGAACTGCTATTTATGTCATGATTTCGGACAACATATTTGCGGACTTGGAGCGTAACTCTTTCTGTTTGTTCATCAATAAAATCCCGGTGAAGATAAGAAGTGTTGATGATAAGGGTTCTGATTTTTTTCTACGTGTTTTTTCGCATCGGATCATTAGAAACAGTGTGGAGTGGTGCACTGTAAGTTTTTTCGTGTGAGTGTGGAGAAGGTACATATATGACATATATGAATCCTTTGTAAAACTCTCTGAAATTCATAATGAAATTTGTGGTAGTGTGACTCCGTGGTCTTTTCCCGTTCTTAGGTTTTTCCACATAAAATTGCTGTGTTCTTTTCTGGTTGTTTTTTTTTTATTGCGTTTCTGGTTTAAATTTATTGTTTTGATTTTCTCGAATCCTGTGATCACTTTCCGTTGTGATGTTGAGAATTGTTTGGAGGATTCCTCACAAAACTGGTATCAAAACAGGGTTTGATTCAAATGGGAGTAATGGTCGAAAAAGCAAGGTTTAAGGTGGAGAAGTTCAATGTGACAGACGAACTTTGGTTTCTAGAAGATGCAAGTGGATGATTTGTTTTATCACAAAAAATTATACTTGTCATTAGAAGGAATCACAAAGAAGACCGAGTCTATGCTTATGGAGGAATGAAAAGTGTTGGATCAAACAACACTGGGTTTGATTAAGTTAAAACTTTCCTCATCAGTTGCATTCAACATTGTGGATGAGAAAACTACGGTGGATCATAACAGTATTGGCCAAGATGTACAAAAACCTTCTGCTTCCAATGAGAATTTTCTGATGAAGAAATTATTTAACATAAAGATTATGGAAGACAGTTTAGTGGCAGAGCATCTCAATAACTTCAACACTGTGACGAGCCATTTGTGTTATGTGGGAATTAAGTTTATTGATGAGGTCAGGGCACTGGTGAAACTAACTTCTTTGTCAGAAAGTTGAGAAGGTTTGGTGACAGCGATGAGTAATTCTTCAGGGACTTCGAAGTTGAACTTTGTTGATATCGTGGGTCTGATGCTGAATGAAGAAGTTCGCAGAAAAATAGCGAAAGGGGGATCTTCAGGTTTTGCGTTGAATGATGATGAAGAGGAAGGAATCTGGGCGGAAATACAAACAGAGGCAGATCAAAGTCTAATAAAGGAAACCCAAGTCAAGAAGAAGAGATTGCTGGAATTGCGATAAGAAGGGCATTTTAAGAAGAATTGCAAGCTCCAAGGAAAGCTGATGATAAAGGACATGATAGTAATTTCTGTATTATTGTCTCCACAGGTGAAATTCAAAATGACTCCTTGATTTTATCCCTAGTCAGCAATGAATCTTGGATAGTGGATTTAGCTCTCTTTTAATGCTTGCCCCAATAAAGAGGTATTAAAAAACTACACTCAAAGTCATCTAGAAAAGGTTTATTTGGGAGATAACAAGACCTGCAATATAGTAGGAAAGAGTTGATATCGAGTTGTTGAATAGAATAGTCTGGAAGCTTACTGAAGTCAGATATGTTCCTAGTTTGAAAAGAATCTTATCTCCGTGAGCCAGCTGACGATGTCACGACTTGTAACAACTTTCACAGGTGATTCGTAGAAGGTGATCGGGGGCATTAGTGATGGCTCAGGACAATATTGAAGACACCCTTTAATTGATCAATGAAGGGTCTAATTTGCTGATAAGTTGATTAAAAATAATCTGCTAATAAGCTAGGTGCGGTGGCTATTAGAATTTTTTATTTTTTTGGAAAATCCAGACCGTTGCCAGAAAGCTGTCACAACACCTAGATAGGTGCGGTGTGAAAACGCTGCTTTCAGCGTTTTCAAAACGCATAAGCTGCCAAAATGCAATTTATCCAAATAGTCCAGGTGCGCTTTCAAAACGCCACCGCACCAAATAAGCTGCCCCAAACGGACCTGAAATTAATGATTATTGATGTGGCCGGAACTGGGGTGGATTCAGGTTTGTGACACTGTATGCTTGGCCATATGAGCGAGAAATATATGAAGCCGGTACTTTCAGAGAATAAGCTTCAGAGTTTGAAATCAGTTGATTTGAATTTCTGTGAAGATTGTATTTATGATAAGTAGTTTTTTTCTCCAAGAACGGGTCAGTAGTGAAGTTCAAGAAACTGGAGTTAATGCATACTAATGTATGGGGTTGATATGTCTTTGGATATACTTAATTTATTTTTTATTTTACATATACTTTTGAATGAAAGTGCACTTTAATGGAAGATATTTTTATATTTATGATGCAAGTATAACAGGTAGGAGCATTGTAACGAATTTGGACTGAATCAGAGCGAAATAGAACCAAATGAAGCAAATGTGCTAATTGTATTCTGGCGCTTAGGCTACCACTTTTGGATGCCAAGGTGTTACAGATGAAGACATTGGCGCTAGGTTCGGGCCCTTAGGCGCCCAAGCTTCTCGAGTAGACAGGGAGCACAACGCTTGGGCGCCGCAGATTGGGCGCCGCAGATTGGGCGCCTAGGTCTTGCAGTTTGGACAATTACTTTTTGCCCGACTCCGGGAGTTATTTTATGGGTGTTGATTGTTCAGATAGTGTGTTTCGACAATCTTAGGAGTAGGAAAGAAATTCCAAGTATTGGAATTCACCAAAGATAGTAGGTAGGAGTAGGAACTCTTGTTCTAGAGAGATTTGAGAGGGGAATTTAAGAGAATCTGCAAGGGTTTTACAACATCTTGTCTAGCACTGTGGAAAACATCATCCGGTGGAATTTCTTCTTTTTTTAGAGGGCAAAATCTAATTATTGTGTGTAATCTTATTTGATTAATGTTGTAAACACATATTTGGTTAATTTGCTTGGATTGAATAATATTTTCTTTGGTGTTTATCATGTGTAGTAGATTTCTTATACTTTTCTCTTGTCATAGATATGTTAGATTTGTAGGTTTGTGAATGCTTTGAGTTGATCTTTATTTTTATGTGATGAGTATATCTCTAAACTTAATTTACATTGTTGTATTGGCTATATAACTTGTTAAAATTTGTTGTGACTCATTTGGACTTGAAAGAGTGGTGGTGAAACAACATAAATATTCACATTGTGTAAATGACTATGAAAGAGGGGTCATGAGGCAATGCAATTTAGGGAGATGCGTATCGATATAATTTGAATTAGGAGTTTCACGGGTGACAGATGGAAAAATTACCTAAATTTGAATCATAATCATTTATACACTTGACAGAGGGTAAATGAGGCTTATGCTCCTATTGTCACCATCACATTACAATTTTTAATATAAACACGTACAATCTACCTAGGAAATCACAAGAGAGAAGTACCATATCAATCTTAAGTTTTTCTTTTTTAATTGATCTAGGAAAGTTTAACGTAGGAGTAGAAATATACTTAGGAGTAGTTAGAAAACCTGTATTTAGCGATTTTCTAAACTAGGACCTAAGAGTAGTAGACTAAAATTCACTCTCAGTTTGATATTTCTTCGAAGCCACTGTCACCTTCTCTGTGGGGTTGATATTCCGGACTCAAGTAGAGTCCTAAATTACGAAAATGTTATGTGTCTTGCTTGGAAACCCTGACACTTAAGTGGAGCGAATTAAATTAAATTATCATTAAAATGTTGGTAATTGCTGGGGCCGTCAGCTGTCGTACTCTAGTTCAGTCCATTGAAGGTTTTCGTTATTGTCACTTTCATTGATGATCACACGAGAAAGTTGAGTTTATTTTTTAAAACAGAAATCTTATGTATTTGAAGTTTTTAAGAAATGGAAAATGAGACAAATTTGAGGCTGAAGTAACTCAGATAAGATAATAAAGTTGAGTACAGTGATGAGAAGTACAAGAATTTCTATGCTATAGAGGGGATCAAACATGAGTTAACTTTCTCAAGGACACTGCAGCAGAATGGTGTGACTCAACACATGAACAGAATAATCACAGAGTATTCTAGGAGCTTGAGGTTGCATGCAAGCTTGTTGAAAGAGCTTTGGGCTGAAGCAGTTAACACTGCAGTTTATCTGATTAATCATAATACGTCGATACCTTTGGAGAAAGGCTTAAGAAACTTGGAGTGACAAAATTGTATGTCTGTCTCATTTAAGAGTATTTGAGTGTTCTACATATGTGCATGTTGATGTAGGTTTTGGGAGCAAACTTGACTCTAAATCTGTCAATTCAACTTCCTTGGATATGACACAGATGAGTTTGGGTACAAGTTCTGGGATTATCAGATTCAGAACTTCATCAGGAGTAGGGATGTCATTTCAACCAAATGGAGATGTACGAAGACAGGGTCAAAACTCATGACAGTCCACCAGCTACTTCTGAAGAATCTTGATATGTGGAGATAGATGATACTGTTGATCAGGAGGATGGAGAAAGAATATGTGCTTAACTAGAAGGAGCAATAGAAGTTTCTTAGACACCTGCTACATAAGTTAGGAGATCCAACAGAGTTAAACAACTCAAAACTATTCTTCTTCTTTACACTATTTGTTTCTAACTAATAGCGGTGAACTAGAATGCTTTGCGGATGCCACTCAAGTTGAAGATTCAAGGGAGTGGGAGCTCGCCATGAATGAAGAAATGCAATCTTTGGAGTCAAATCAGACTTGGGATTTGACGATACTACCAAATGACAAAAAAACATTGCACAACAAGCGAGTCTACAGGCTGAAAGATGAGTCAGATGGTAGCAAGTGCTGTAATGCAGAACTTGTTGTGAATGGTTTCTAGCAGAAGAAACTAGTGGATTATACAAAGATCTTCTCCCCAATGTTGAAGATGATGACTGTCAGGGTTATGCTGAGTCTGGTAGCATTGGAAGATCTACATCTGGAGTAGATGGATGTAAAGACTTTTTTTTTTACATGGAGATCTAAAGGAGTTGTACAAGGTGCAGCCACAAGGTTTCAAGGTTCCAGACAAAGAAGCTTTGGTCTGCATATTAAAGAAGGGTTTCTATGGCTCGAGGCAGGCCCCGGGACAATATTACAAAAGCTTTGGCAGGTTTATGTCAGCAAATGGGTATTTGAAGTTCCAGACAGACCATTTTTGCTTCATCAAACACTTTGATAACTTTTATATTTTGTTTTATTTTTATGTGAATGACATGCTGATCGTAGAGACTAATATGGAGAAAACCAGAGACTTGAAGAATCAGTTATCAAGTGATGAAACATTTAGGTCCAACAAGGAAAGATCCTTGGGATGAGAATCAACAGGGACAGGAGTGCAGGAACACTGAAGTTGTCTCGGACAGAGTATGTTGAAAAGTTCTTACAGAAGTTCAACATGAGTGAGGCAAAATCAGTAATGACTCCCTTAGGTAGTAACTTTAAATTATCTAAGAAGTTATCGCCTAACTCTGAAGCAGAGCAAACACAGATGGAAAGAACTTCGTATGCTTTAGTAGTTGGAAGTTTGATGTACAAGATGATTTGTACGAGGCTAGATATTGCATATGCAGTGAGAGTAATCAATAGATATATGAGCAATCCAGTTAGACATCATTCAGAGGCAGTAGAGTGCATTCTCAAGAATAAGGGACAATCCAGATTCACTGTAAGGGATAAGAGGACCCAAATATTTAATTTTGCAACTGAAGCAAATGTCTCATCATAGTTAACTGTGAATACTCTTTGACGATTAATTGTGCCTTCTTGCATTCAAAAAATCCATCAAATTTAAACTTGATGCTAAAAATCCATTAGCATCCCACTACTTTTTTGCTCTAAGGAAGATCAACAATGTCCCAGTATGGTTCCACTGAAGGATATTCATTTTTTCCATGGCGGCAACTTTTCAAGCTAAGTCTGCTAAGGCAGCCTCAATATTAGAGGGAAATTGACAATTGGTTAGGGCTGTAGCAAATGCTCTATAGGTTGACAATAATCTACGAAGAGAGACATAGTTGCCATGGGATAGAGAGAGATCATGTATGATTGTGTACCTTATTTATTGTAGCAACAGTGCTGGGGATGTCGTCCGTAGGGGATTCAGGGTCTAGTGATCCCGACTGTTTATATGCAACAGTATAACAATGTATTTGATTATATTTTTCACTTATCTTTCCTTACTTTGCAACAGTAACAAAAACTTGATCCTGGAGAAAATCAAAATTTAACTTTTTAATTTAATATATATTGGGATATTACACAAGTATACATATCGTTAACAAGTAATATAAGACTTTTTGATTAAACCCCGAATATCAAACCCACTTAGATTGTTCACAGTATGCGATAATTAAAGTACAAACTTTCTACTTTAAAAAGACAAATACTTAAACTATAGTTTTTATCACAGTAATAAAATTTAAACTCTTTTGGGTATTTTTAATATTTGAAAATAAAATAAAAACTTATTAAAGTTAAATTGAGTTTATGTAAAAGAAAAACACTAAATACGAAATATCTTTCTTCTTATCATGAATCAGTAATAACTATAGGAATTCTGTTGCGGAAGTATTCAAATTGTGTTGTGCCAAATATGAGTAATATTATTCATTACCCTTACTAGAGATGCTATAAAGAACATTGACTAATTTAAACTTTGAATAGTTCTGAAGACCGGTTAGGCAGGGAAGATACTAGCTCTCACTCTAGAGTTACCTCGGTTCCCTCCACATGGGGGCTGACATCTCGTTTATGTTTTCGTTCATTTTTCTCTTTTATTTTAGAAAGAGTCGTCAGCTTGTCGATCATCGTATACTTCCCCTATTCGAATAAATCTTCCTCCTGAATCAGATCAATGATTCGAAGAGGAGAGAAACCGAATAAAAAGGGACATACGTCAATGCGACAAACAAGAGAAAACACAAAACGTGGAGAGCTTACGTGCGGTAAACCTCGCAAGGATAAGTTAAGAGTGCACACCCAAACAAGATCGGCCGAAAGCATCTTAAACCGATATCCGCGAAAGAATACCTACGTAAACTACCCAAAATCAGAGAGTCAGGTGTAGGTGTCTGTTCTGGGGCCATGAGTGCTCCTAAGGGGACACATCCCACTTAGTTAATTAAATCTTGGGGGTTGCCCAAGTGCTGTAATGCAGAACTTGTTGTGAATGGTTTCTAGCAGAAGAAACTAGTGGATTATACAAAGATCTTCTCCCCAATGTTGAAGATGATGACTGTCAGGGTTATGCTGAGTCTGGTAGCATTGGAAGATCTACATCTGGAGTAGATGGATGTAAAGACTTTTTTTTTTACATGGAGATCTAAAGGAGTTGTACAAGGTGCAGCCACAAGGTTTCAAGGTTCCAGACAAAGAAGCTTTGGTCTGCATATTAAAGAAGGGTTTCTATGGCTCGAGGCAGGCCCCGGGACAATATTACAAAAGCTTTGGCAGGTTTATGTCAGCAAATGGGTATTTGAAGTTCCAGACAGACCATTTTTGCTTCATCAAACACTTTGATAACTTTTATATTTTGTTTTATTTTTATGTGAATGACATGCTGATCGTAGAGACTAATATGGAGAAAACCAGAGACTTGAAGAATCAGTTATCAAGTGATGAAACATTTAGGTCCAACAAGGAAAGATCCTTGGGATGAGAATCAACAGGGACAGGAGTGCAGGAACACTGAAGTTGTCTCGGACAGAGTATGTTGAAAAGTTCTTACAGAAGTTCAACATGAGTGAGGCAAAATCAGTAATGACTCCCTTAGGTAGTAACTTTAAATTATCTAAGAAGTTATCGCCTAACTCTGAAGCAGAGCAAACACAGATGGAAAGAACTTCGTATGCTTTAGTAGTTGGAAGTTTGATGTACAAGATGATTTGTACGAGGCTAGATATTGCATATGCAGTGAGAGTAATCAATAGATATATGAGCAATCCAGTTAGACATCATTCAGAGGCAGTAGAGTGCATTCTCAAGAATAAGGGACAATCCAGATTCACTGTAAGGGATAAGAGGACCCAAATATTTAATTTTGCAACTGAAGCAAATGTCTCATCATAGTTAACTGTGAATACTCTTTGACGATTAATTGTGCCTTCTTGCATTCAAAAAATCCATCAAATTTAAACTTGATGCTAAAAATCCATTAGCATCCCACTACTTTTTTGCTCTAAGGAAGATCAACAATGTCCCAGTATGGTTCCACTGAAGGATATTCATTTTTTCCATGGCGGCAACTTTTCAAGCTAAGTCTGCTAAGGCAGCCTCAATATTAGAGGGAAATTGACAATTGGTTAGGGCTGTAGCAAATGCTCTATAGGTTGACAATAATCTACGAAGAGAGACATAGTTGCCATGGGATAGAGAGAGATCATGTATGATTGTGTACCTTATTTATTGTAGCAACAGTGCTGGGGATGTCGTCCGTAGGGGATTCAGGGTCTAGTGATCCCGACTGTTTATATGCAACAGTATAACAATGTATTTGATTATATTTTTCACTTATCTTTCCTTACTTTGCAACAGTAACAAAAACTTGATCCTGGAGAAAATCAAAATTTAACTTTTTAATTTAATATTTACACAAGTATACATATCGATACATATCGTTAACAAGTAATATAAGACTTTTTGATTAAACCCCGAATATCAAACCCACTTAGATTGTTCACAGTATGCGATAATTAAAGTACAAACTTTCTACTTTAAAAAGACAAATACTTAGACAAATACTTAAACTTTAAAAAGACAAATACTTAAACTATAGTTTTTATCACAGTAATAAAATTTAAACTCTTTTGGGTATTTTTAATATTTGAAAATAAAATAAAAACTTATTAAAGTTAAATTGAGTTTATGTAAAAGAAAAACACTAAATACGAAATATCTTTCTTCTTATCATGAATCAGTAATAACTATAGGAATTCTGTTGCGGAAGCGGAAGTATTCAAATTGTGCAAATATGAGTAATATTATTCATTACCCTTACTAGAGATGCATTACCCTTACTAGAGATGCTTTCATTACCCTTACTAGAGATGCTATAAAGAACATTGACTAATTTAAACTTTGAATAGTTCTGAAGACCGGCAGGGAAGGGAAGATACTAGCTCTCACTCTAGAGTTACCTCGGTTCCCTCCACATGGGGGCTGACATCTCGTTTATGTTTTCGTTCATTTTTCTCTTTTATTTTAGAAAGAGTCGTCAGCTTGTCGATCATCGTATACTTCCCCTATTCGAATAAATCTTCCTCTCCTCCTGAATCAGATCAATGAAGAGGAGAGGCATCAAATA
>NW_018164666.1:42441-125340 GCF_001263595.1 Phalaenopsis equestris
CATACGTCAATGCGACAAAATGCGACAAACAAGAGAAAACACAAAACGTGGAGAGCTTACGTGCGGTAACCGTCGTAAGGATAGGTTAAGACTGCACACCCAAACAAGATCGGCCGAAAGCATCTTAAACCGATATCCGCGAAAGAATACCTACGTAAACTACCCAAAATCAGAGAGTCAGGTGTAGGTGTCTGTTCTGGGGCCATGAGTGCTCCTAAGGGGACACATCCCACTTAGTTAATTAAATCTTGGGGGTTGCCCAAGAAAACTCTTGATCTAAAGGGGTTTTGCTTACCAACTAACACAGGGTCGTCAAGGGAGGTTATCTCGTAGGGGGAATGTCCTGATGCTTCAAAGCTCTCGCTAAACTACAGGGCGAGAAGTGAGTCTCTCATGATCCCCATATGGATAACGTACTTATCAGCATACAGAACCTACGAAATAACCATGTCATCCCAACGGGTAGTCCCGATACGTCAAAGCACATCCGAACCGTAAGGGCAGATGATAAATTGTCGTATCCCAAACAGACAACAACTCATCGGTCATCAGGTCATCGGGATGATTCCAACGAAGGCAAAAGAAGAGACAAGGCTCAACGGCGGTGGTCAAAAATGAGGTAAGAGTGGTCCTAAGAGGTAGAGGTAACTGGGTCGGGGTACCATAGACCCGTCATCCCAA
Organism: Phalaenopsis equestris; assembly: GCF_001263595.1. NCBI lineage: Eukaryota > Viridiplantae > Streptophyta > Magnoliopsida > Asparagales > Orchidaceae > Phalaenopsis > Phalaenopsis equestris. Next base: position 43,123 of record NW_018164666.1, read on the forward strand.
GCTACTAGGTCCCTAGGTCCACCTGGTCGTGAAGGTAGTCGACCCAACACAACCTGGGATCCCCGGTCTGCAATCCGTTCAGCAATCCGTGAATTGTGTCGTCCACGGGAACTTCCGTAGCCCTAAGGTCAAAGGAACGAAACTCTATCCTATGACTATCAGCTGAAACTCCAAGATGTGGGACTTAAACCTGCCGAAGTGGCGAGGATGCCTCAGGAAAGAAAAGAAAATGGTGGGTCAGCTGCAAAGCTACAAAGCTGGAAACGCTCCCAACAAAAGGACTTATACCTCGTCTGGGTCGGGGAGCCTTCTAACACCCTAGGCGCACTAGACAACCACTTATAAAAGGTATACTGGGCCAATCAGATTGAAGAAGCACGAGGGCTCCTCCTCGGGACATGCAAATATGAATGCAGTTAGTTATCTAGAATGGTTCTTAAACACTGTGGAAGCCCTATTAATACATGCAGGAAAGTAAATGTTGTAATTTTTTAAATCTTAAATATTTTAATCCTAAATTTTAGTTGTCTTGAATATTTTATTTAGGATTTATTTAGTAGAAAAATTAAGAATTTAAATCCTAATGAGTCTATGTTGCATCGTGAGATCCCATATACACAGAAGAAACAATACAAAACGCTTTGACATGCAAAGACACGCGAGAAGAGAAAAAGAAAGAAAACACCCCAGAAGAATATATAAACAGACCAAATGCCGCTGGACCGGCAAAATAATCCAGTGAAAGAAGTAAAAACGGTCGGACTCCGTATATACATGCCCGGTCATAAGTCTATACAATAATGTAAAATTCGGACTTAAGGTACGAGACACGAGCTGCTGCTCGTGACCCTTGTCACATGGTTCGCCGCGTCATCCGCCTCGAAATCCGTGCCCGTACCTTATTTTTGATACAGACCCTTCTAGGACTTTATCAAATACATTTGGAAAATAAAGACTCGACATGCAGAAAACAAATGTTAGCGGGCACGTCATGCATCGCAAAATAACAAGCCGTGCCTTATAATTGGGGGAGCTAAAGAGCACCTGCAAGCAAATGATTAGAAATCATTACATGCTCCCCCATAATAGTCCTATGTGAGTGTGTATAAGTAAGCACGACACCTGCAGAAAATCGCCCTAACATATTATCACATACAAGAAAGCATGCAAATACATCAAAAAAGCAGGAAGGTGACACATGACTAGCACAAAACAATGCATCACACAACAATAACCAGAGGTGTCGAAAAATACTACCTAGCACCCTAAGCCCTAGCCTAGCACACCATCTAACGAAAAATGCGTCAACCTAATATTTGAGTGCGGGGTGAGTATGTGTATGGTATGACTTTGATGGGGTCGTCTGACCGACCCCACCCTGGCCCCATCCTAAGGATCCAATAGATCTAGAAGGTGTCATGAAAGGAGGTGACACAATTTAGATCCTTTAGATTCTTAGCACAGTCATACTCATGTCAATTCTGATGACTTAACTCGCATTGCTCATCGGGATCAACCCGACAAGCAATGCTCGTTAAGGCTTCGCGACCAACATGGGAGTCGGTCTCCTAACGGGTCTGTATCACTATCCATATGAACATGCAAATGCAAATGAACAATCAAAGTATAAAGGGATGAGTGTACCATGGGGCAGGGACTCGAACAGAGGTGAGCGTACCGTTATGGCAGCGGACCAAAGGGGTATATCGAAGCGGCAGTGACCCAACGAGGTGGGCATGCTATGGTGGCGGCGGCTCGATGAGGGTAGCATGTCGTGGTGGCAATGGCCCCGAGAGGTGTGCCGATAGGGCAGTGACCTGTAAAGGGTAGGCGTGCTATGGCGGCAGAGGCCCGAAGAGAATGTGCAACCTAAGTATATGACCAAAATCATGCAGACATACAAATGCAGAGCAGGATGCAGCGATGCGACCATACATATGCACTACAATATGTAAAAATGTAAACACGTTTGTAAGATAGTATGATGGTGCAAATAGTTGGTCAACCGGATCAAGACATCCGGTCGAGCTAAAGTGTCATACCAACTGGTTCGGGAGAGCCAACTGAAGTGAAGTGAAATGCTCGCCGGGCTGGGGCGGCGACGGCCGGTCGAGGTGAAGTGAAATGTTCGCCGGGCCGGTGCGGCCGGTCGGAGCGAAGTGAAAAGCTCGCCGGGCTGGGGCGGTCGGTCAGAGCGAAGTGAAAGGCTCCCGGGTCGGGGCGGCCGGTCGGAGCGAAGTGGAATGCTCGCCGGGCCGAGGTGGCCGGTCGGAGCGAAGTGGAATGATCGTCGGGCCGGGGCGAAGTGAAAAGCTCGTCGGGTCGGGGTGGCCGATCGGAGCGAAATGAAAAGCTCGTTGGGCCGGGGTGGCCGGTTGGAGCGAAGTGAAAAACTCATCGGGCCGGGGCAGCTTAGTGAAAAGCTCGTTGGGCCAAGGCGGCCGGTCGGAGCGAAGTGAAATGCTCATGAAATGCAAAATGCAACATGCAAACGTCCACATGTAATTGGGAGTCATCCCCATGCTAACGACCTCACCGAGAAAGCTAGGGTCAACATATAGAAACGTGACGATTGCCACCTTTGCTTTGGCGAGGCCGGTGGGGAACTTCTCCCCGGATCTTTAAGAGGGAAGTTCTCCGCCTTGTCGTGAAATGAACTAGCGACAACGCTTTTCTAGATTTCACGACACCTCTGCACTTTACAATATGAGCTAACGACTCGCATTTTCTCATTTCGTAAAAGCCTATTTTTCGATCTTTCTAACAAGACCGAAGCAAACAAAGCAAATGGGAGCAAAAGAGGCTCCAACCCTTAGGATTTTTGTGCTAAGATTAACAATCAAACAGGATTCACTCGGCTATCGTAGGGGACTTGGTTGCATAAGGGGACTTGGTTGCTAGGGGACTTGGTTGCATAAGGAGAATCCTATCCTAAAGGCCGCCTCTAGGAAAACAAGCATTCCATCGCACAGCTGCGTCGCACACGCACCCCGTGTGGGCGATCGAACTCGCACGACTAACGCCACTACAACCTAAGGCTAGCTAGAAAGTAAAGTGCGAAAGAGGAGTTATATCGTCGCGAAGTTTGCACGAAGCCCAATGAAGTCCGGGAACTCTTTTGCACGCGGTCCAAAATTCCTGCACCGCTCCGAACGACGATGAGATCCACTGCCCAGCTGCGTCGGGATGCTCCGGCGAGGTGTTTGGTCGCCGGAAAAGCGAGGCGACGAGGTGGCGATGGTGGAACGCCGGTGGCACGCAACCGGAACGAGAAAAGCAATGAGGAACGCACGAAATCTGAAGTTATGGGCAGGAGTGGGACTGGTTTGTCACAAAATTGACTCCGGCGAGAGTAAGCCGGCGAGGAGGAGGAACCAAAAAGGGGACCGGCCGGAACAAAATAAATTTCAAACAATGAACGACGGTCAGCTACAAACGGAAAAACTCGGCGGCGGAGGAGAACCCCGGTGAGGGGAGTTGCTCCGACGGCTGAGAAACACGACTGAGAAACACGCCGGCGAGGTGGCCGACGGGAGGGAAGAACTTCGGCGCGCGGCTGCCGCAGAAGACGGCTGCCGAAGAAGAGCTCCGGCGCATCTGGCTGGCGAGATCTACCGCGGGGAAGGCTTTCCAGCGGAGCTGGAGTAAGGCAAGCGAGTGGCGGCGAGCTCGGGAGCAAGGCAAGCGAGTGGCGGCGGGTTCCGTGCATAGGGTTCACGAGAGGGAGAACTGCTTCCCTTTTCAACTTTTATAACGTTAATAATTATGTATTAATAATAATATAAAATTAATATATAATAATATAACGTTAATAACGTTAATAACATATATGATAGTTAACAGTATAACGTTATATATAAAGTTAATAATATAACGTAAATAATAATATATAAATTATATATTATATTATATTATATTATTATAATTATTGTTCACGTATCAAATGCTGACCGACCTTCGCCTAAGTGAAAGCCAAAGCCTAGCAAAATGACCCCGGCAACGTGCCCCTCAACACGCACCACAAGGTCTCAGGTGGGTGTTTAATTACTGGATGGCTATGGATAGGCCGTAAGCTATCTGGGATTATGCAGATGAGCACCCTACATTCGTGACATCAAAAATTGATGTCAACGGTGTCAAAACTTAAAATAATAAACAAAATTGGTGGTTTTAGTCTATCACTCTAAAGTTCTCTAACTCTACACCTTTCAAAGATTATTTCTTTATTTATTTACACTCAATCATATGAACTGCATTCTCATTCATACAATATCATATGATTATTTTCAATTGTTAACTGAGACAATACCATCCCGGTTCCTACATGTTCTCACAACAAATTGTAACATTTAGATGAGCCAGATCAAGAATTAAATGAAGTGCATCAAATTAAGTCAATTAAAATAAAGAACCACCGTTTATTGGTGTAGCTAGAAGTGTGAGAGGGTCCCCATAAATCACTATGAATAAGTCAGTTAAAAGTACTTGAATAAGAGTTTTGAATTGGGTTGAAATGAATGTGTGAAAATTTTTTAAATTAACAACAATTTAAGGTTTATCTTTTAAAATATAGACTCACGCCAACCAAATAAGTTCATCAATTAAAATAAAGAACCACCGTTTATCGGTGTATCTAGAAGTGTGAGAGGGTCCCTATAAATCACTGTGAATAAGAGAGAAAAGAGCGGAATGTATGTAATTGTGGGGTGGATAAGAAACATGATGATGTTTAGCTAATTACCAAGTTTCACATTTAAATTAAAAGAATTTTTATTAACATTAACGTATATAATTATTTTAGATACTAGAAACTAGGATGACTCAAATTACAGTGTAACAACATAATAGGGCATTCAGTGGACTGGGATGAATTGCAACTACAGGGTTGATAAGAGGCTACACTTCAACAGAGGGACTTGTAACATAGATTCCACGGTTAGGATGTTGTTGAAATAACAAATACTTTACGGGGAATGGAACTTTGGGACCCGCTAGCAATTCTAATAGTGTTTTTTTTTAGCATAGATAATTTGTCAAAAAAGCTTGAGAGCTTCCAGTCATGTGCTCCGTGACACCTAAATCAATCATTCATGGACTAAAAAAGACACAATAAATGAGTGCAATAGGATTGATAGTTTGACGAACATGGGAAGTCGACAGGCCAAAAGAGAGCAAACTGGATCCAAGCAGCTTGATTAAGTACTTCATTTGACTTTTAAGCAAAATTTGAGAATTCCAGACTGCTCTAGGTAGAGATCGGTTGTACCGTGTTGGATTTTGGATGTCGTAGCGAGACCCTTGACAACAGAAGATTTGGCTGAAGGTTTAGATGCATGTTTCCCGTGGATCTTCTAACAATTATTACTAGTGTTGTTGGGTTTATGACAGAAATCACATGTGGGATGATCAGCCCGAGGTTGAGTGCTATTAGAAGCAAAGCAGATGTTTCGACAAACGGAGCGGAAGTACCAAATATGACAAGTTTTTGGCTCTTTTCATGAAGAGTCTCAATGAAATCAGCTCGAGTAGAAGAAAGAGGATCCCGACCAAGGAGACGACCCCTGACTTCGTCAAGATCCTTGTTGAGGGCTGTCAGAAATTGGAACATTCGGTCATTTTGTTTAATTTTCTAGAAAAGAGAGATTTGCTGGAGATTCTTATGTGTAGTCATAATATAGGTCGCATTCTATCCACAATGCAACTAGATCATCATAGTACCGGATTTACTGTCCTAGATCCTTGTCTTGCCTCACAAATTTTTTTAGGCACCTCATAGAGTTGGTTGAAGTTCCCTACATCCGAGTTGGTATCACAGATTGCCGTCCACAGGGCACTTGCGGAAGGAAGAAACATATTTGATCGACTAATCGAAGTTTTGAAGTTGATCAACCATAACATGACCGTAGAATTCTCTACTTCCCAAGTTCCATACTCCAAGTTAGTTTTTAGAGGTTCACGAATTATACCGGTGAGATGACCGAATTTCCCATGCAATTTGATGAATAAAGATACAGATTGTGACCATTGGGAAAGTTACCGTTTTTTAGTTTATTAGTTGTGATCAAGAAGTTCATATTGTTTTCCTATTTTTTGGTCTGCAAAAGAACGGAGGTTAGAATTGATCTTCCGGTGGAATTAAAAACACATTCTGATGATAGCTCAGTGTTGGAGGAGTCCGACATGGTTCTGATTGAGCCAAATGAGTTGTTAGATTGTTGAGACATTGTAAGGTTTCGACTGCTAGAGGGAAGGTATAGGTTTCTGTTGGAAGAGATCTTTTGGCCGATTGGAAGAAGGTTCCTGCGATCAAATCTTAAGTTGAACCCGTTGTTCTTGCTATAAATCTAGAGATGAGAACCTGACAATGGCCGGTTGGGAGAAGGCTCCTACAATCAAATTTGAAGCTAGACCCCTGGTTCTTGCGATAAATTTGGAGACGGGAATCTGGCTGATCAAATTTGAAGCTGGAGTCAAGAACCTGGCCGCCTGGAGACGGGATCTTGGAAGCAGGATTAGGGGAGAGTAGAGATCCAGCCGGCTACAGGAAGAGCGAAGGTTTCAGTTGCACTAACATGGACCCAGACCTAGCTTGCTGCTAGGTTAGGGCTATGACTCTGATACCATGTTAGAATAGAATCCAAGGAAATCTTATTGATGCAAGGAGGGCTTTAAATACCTGTTACAAGATCTACTAGTAAGGAAAGAAATAAAAACAGAATAAAGGGAGAAAGGAAAGTAAATAAAACAAATCAAGGAAATTAATACAGAAATCTGCATATTAATATTATAATTTTTTAATATTATCAATACGGTATTTTGCCAAATTATTGTTTTTTTTCCAATAATCTAGAAGATTTCATTGGCTAAAATTTGAACTAATAGTTTGTATTCGAAATTTACCAAACCTTTATTGTTTGCAACTTCAATGCCATGCTGAAACCATAGCATGATTATTTTGTTGGCATTGTGACAAAGTGAACTTCAAAATGACAGACATAATAATGACGGACATAATTAATTTAAACAATATTAATTAATTAATTAATTTAATTTTAATAATATTTATTAAATAATTAATTCGAACTAATAGTTTGTATTCGAAATTTACCAAACCTTTATTGGTTGCAACTTCAATGCCATGCTGAAACCATAGCATGATTATTTTGTCGGCATTGTGACAAATTGAACTTCAAAGAATTGAACTTCAAAATGAAGGACATAATACATGATTATTTTGTTGGCATTGTGACAAATTGAACTTCAAAATGACAGACATGATAATGACGGACATAATTAATTTAAATAATATTTATTTATTAATTAATTTAATTTTAATAATATTTATTAAAAATTTAATTTGAACTAGTACTTTATATTCGAAATTTACCAAACCTTTATTGGTTGCAACTTCAATGCCATGCTGAAACCATAGCATGATTATTTTGTCGGCATTGTGACAAATTGAACTTCAAAATGATGGACATAATAATGCTGTATTAGTTTAATATGAAGCAATAAAACTTTTTTTTTATCATTTTCAACTTCTTCTAAAAGAGAATTTAGCTAATGCGATTCAATCATTTAATATAGTTTCACCATTGTTGTTTATACTTCAAATTTCTATTATTTCTTGTGTCCCATGCGCTGAAGCCATTTTTGCAGGCCTCTGTTATTTTTTCATTTAATTTACAGCATCTTCCCTGCTGATCAAATCTTTTCTTGTAGTTTCACTATTGTTGTGTATTCTTATGATTCCTATTATTGCTTGTTTCCCAGGTTCTGAAGCCATGTTTGCAGACCTCTGTTATTTCACAGTTAGATCGGTTCAGGTATATTATTATGAATCATTTATTAAGGCCTTTCTTCTCTGTAACTATTGTCATCTTAAAACTAGAAATTCTGGATTGCCTTCAAGTTTTTATTATTTTTATGTAAATTTGCAGCGGACCTTCTTTTTTCTGGTTCTGCCCTGCCTTCTGCTGGGTTACCTTGGCCAAGCTGCAGTTCTCTTGGAAAATCCCACTCAGAATGTGCACGTTTTCTTTTCATCAATTCCAAGTAATCTAGAAAGCTCCATGTATCCATGATTTGTTTTTGTTTTTGTGCGGACTACGATTAGATAGGTTTTTAAACATAATTTATCCCTTTCCTTTTTGGGATGTCGTACCAATGGAGTATAGCTTAGTTAGAAATTCTATCCTGAAATTGATTTATATTACTTTTTTGGGACGAGTAAAAAGTTCTTAATTGCTTCCTTCAGGAGGAGTTTTTTGGCCAGTTTTCATTGTGGCCATCCTAGCTGCATTGATTGCAAGCAGGACGATGACGACCGCAACCTTTTCATGCATAAAGCAAGCCATGGCTCTAGGTTGTTTTCCTCGCCTCAAAATAATACACACATCCCGGAAGTTTATGGGCCAGATTTATATTCCTGTCATAAACTGGTTTTTGCTAGTCTTTTCTCTGGGACTAGTTGCCAACTTTGGAAGTATCAATGAGATTGGCAATGCATATGGTATGAGCTTACATTATTCAATGCTTTGCTTTTTTGTGATTTTGTTCTTAAAGGTACATGCTTTGGGATATATATACATACATATATATATATATATACATACACACATATATATACACACACACACACACACACACACACACACACACAAAAAAAGGTTAATATATTAACTAGAAAGGAAGATACATATACAATGTATTGAAGGGCCCAAACATGGAACCCTGCCCACACCAAAACTAGAAGGTGTTCCAAAACTAGAAAATACTGAAAAGTACATTAGAGACGTAAAGAAAAATCCTAAAAATACTGAAATACATAATATCAGGTGGCTAGAGAGCAACCCAATTTGGTTTTGTCTCTGCCTCTAGTTCTTGGAAAGAAGCAAGCTAATAAGTTGGTAAGATGATTGTCATTGCCAGTAGTCATCCAATATGTTCCCGAGCTGGAGTCGGCCTCCATTCTTCTTCTTCCTCCTAGAAAAGACCTGTCATTCCTCTTCCAAAGATTGACTCATCTGATCTTAGTCTAATGTGTGTTGGAGATGTGCAGATTGTTGAACATTAGAAGCATCTACATGTTGTATCGGCTAATATGTTATTGGATCTCTCATGTGTCTTGACATGTAAGTGAGTTTTCTTCAATAACAGTAGGTGGTATAAACACAACTAGATCTTTAGCTGTAGTATATTGCTCTTTCTCAGGAACTGCGGTGTTGGGAAGAAGATCGGATTGCATCTTCTCAATAGGGATAGTACGTGGTTGTTTTTTAGTGATATTCGACCTTAGATGAGGATACAAACGATAACAAATAGTAGAGCTATGACCAAACATACTACAATGAAAGCAATAAGGAGGATGTGGTTTCATTTCAACCTTTTGTCAATGTCCGTTGTGAATAGTGTCAATCCATATCTCATTCGGAGCTGGTCGAGTGATATCTCTCTCAACTAACACACAAGTCACAGAGGGTCTAGTGACAGGAAGCGTAGGACTATCCACCTTGAGAGACTTCCCGTAAGAAGTTGCTAAAGAGTAGAAGATTTCCATGTTGAACAGATGTAATTTTAACCCCGAAAATTTTATCCAAACAGGAATAATAGGGGACTCCACTTTTGGATCAAAACCAACAGTCTACTTCAGAATTTTCATAAAACGATTGTCAATCTTGATAGTTTTTCGAGAGAAAATGCGAGTGTAATCAGCATCATGAGATAGTTGAATAAGTACATGTCTACCATCAAGTAGACCAATGTTTCAACTGCCCAATAGTTTCATAGCATCAAACTCGTTCCTAATAATCTCCAGTTTTGGGTGACCATAAAAGAATTTCCCCACTAGAGTAAAATGCTAAGAGGATGCGAGAGTACCGGTTTCAACCTCCGTGAGAATAAGTGCAGACTTCCCTTTTTTTTCTAAGTTTTTTAATAAAAGTGTGATCACCTCCACCTTTAAGAGTCTCGTGAAAATATTCTGGAACATTGCAAGACTTACCAATAGCAAAACCAGGCGCTGAACCTGGAGGGGCACTAGCAGGAAACGGTAAGTCGCCGGCAAAGGCATTTGCATAAGAATGGAGCATCGAGGCCATCTCCCTCACAAGATGGTCACGTCAGGAGATAAATAGTCTGGCGGGCCGCAAAGAGGTGAACATGATGCAAACCATCTGCCAGGCCTTCTGTGAGACGACGTGCGAACAACGTCTGTCGGGCAGGACAAGCGAGGCGCGCCGTCGTTTAGGAGACGACGTGCAATTCATCGTCTTCGGGCGCCTGCAAGATGAGGCAAATGCGAGCAGAAAATCACGTCGTCGGTTAGGAGACGACGTGCGAAATGGAAGACGTCGTCGTCGTCTTCAGTAAGGCGAACAAAAAACTACGTCGTCGGGTTGGAGAGACAACGTGCGAAACGGAGGAAATAAGTAAATCCAATAGTTTCTGCTCCGGAAATCACCATCGGGCGAAACCCTAGCAGAGCCCCCTGCCGACGCCATATATATATATAGATATGGCGTCATTTTATTTGATATAGCCATAAATTTCATTGTTAAATTTGCAAAATGGGGTGCCATTTTATTTGATTGAATTGATCATTAGTGTAGAAAAGCGCAGGAGAAGAATATTAAATTTTCTTTTTCCAATAGAGAGAAGAGATACAGTATTTATAGCATAAGTTTCAGTCTTAAATCAGCGAAAAAGACAATAAAGAAATAAATGCAAACCATAATAGGCCTAAAGTAGAAGGGAAAACATGAATGAAATGAATACAATCATTTACAACACATGCTGGGTTGAATGCAACAAAGAAATTATATTTGAATCAAGGGGCAGGCCAGCGGACAGCAGGAGGTGAGTAAGAAAGCTCTCAGTGAGGCACTAGCTGGCGGACAGCCCATGACTGGGCTGCCGTTGGCAGGCTTCAAGCTGGTAGTGTCACAGTTGGAGGCCCGTAGTTGGCTGGCTGCATGCTTATGGGTTTCTTGAAGTAATTTGAAGGATTACATTTTGCAGGACAATAATTGGAGAGACTTCTGGAATCAATGGTGTAGTGGTTGTAGTTTTTAGATGCGCTTCATGATTTGGAGTGATTTTTGTAGTTACAGGATTTCATTTCCCCTTTATGGCTAAGAATATATGCTAATGATTTGATGCTTGGAAATAAGATTGTCATATTGTAATTGACTCAGAGCTTTATAAGAGCTATCAATAGTTTTTTGTTTTATTGGAATGTAACTATTTTGGAATTTATTATTTAATTTTGTATAATTTATTATTTAATTTTCTTGTTTGTAAATAGTTTATTATTCTGAGTGTTCTGTGCCATCAAATAAGGGTGTCAATTCGGATCAGTGGTTTTGGTTTGGGACCGACCCGAAAATGACACAACTTGAATCAAGTCAACTTGAACCCGACTCGAATAATAAATGGGTTGAATTCTCTGACCCGAATCCGACTCAAAAAATATTTGGGTCAACTTGAATCCAGTTTTTTTGAGTTTGGTTTGAGTCGTGTTGGCGTATCGGGTTAATTTTTGACAAGTAGAGATATTGATTTGGGTCGGCGGATTGGGTTTGGGTTGGACCCGAAAATGACCCGACACATCTTGTCAACCCAAACCCAACCGGAATAATAAACGGGTCGAATTCTATGAATCAGAACCGACTTGAAAAATATTTGGGTCAACCCAAACTCAGATTTTTTAAGTCAAGTTCGAGCCATGTTAACGTGTCGGGTCAATTTTTGACACCCCTGCCATCAAAGTGGATTGGATTCTTCTTAATGTTGATAGTAGATTATCACATCTCATTTTTATCAGTCTTGGAGTGGAAACTTTTAAATATTTAAGAAGACATTAAAACCACATACCTTCATAAATTTAGTGAGCCATAGCCTTTAGTTTTTCCCCAGCATTGCTCCGCATAGAAATGAACTTTTTTTGCTTTTTCATGTGATATACACCCTTTCAATTCAACATTAGTGAAGGCTTCTATATTTTTCTCTTTCTCAAGGAATAACCCTTATTAAAGCGCCTTTTAAGATGCATTAATATCTTATACACAATATAAAGGTGCTTCTTTGTCTTTTATGAATATCTACACTTTTTAATTGATGAAACCAATAAGCTTATCGATGTAGTGTTCATTAGAGAGGAACCTATTCTACTTGGTTGGCAAACATCTTACTGGTTCATCAGAAAAATAGATAGATACAATCTTGCATTGATTTCCTGGATTTGAATAAGGCTTGTCAAAAAGATAATTTTCCTTTGCATATTCCCGAGCTTATGATAGACGCACTTTCTTCAAAAGCTATCTTCTCATTTATGAATAGTTTGCTTGGGTAGCTATAAGCTTATGCCCTTTTGCCTTAAAAATATCGGGGCTACTTATCAACATACGATGACCTATATCTTCGACGAGTTATTACATAAACAAGTCGAGTGTTATATAGAAGACGTCATTAAATGCCGACTAGAGGAAGAGCACATAATTGTCCTATGAGTTGTCTTTAGATGCCTTGGAGAGTGTGGCTTAAAAAGAACTCTGTTGAAGTGAGCATTCCTCATTTCGTTTGGAAAGTTCCTCGGCTTTGTCGTCCATAATAGGGGAATTTAGATAGACCTTACCAAAATTAAGGCCATCATTGCGATGAAACCTCCTAAGAGCTTAACGTAGTTGCATTATCGTGGTAAATTTGTCTAATCATATTATTGGTAATTGTTTTAAGTTATATAAAAACTTGTTGAGTCTTCAAACTTGGTTTGTATTGTTAGTATTTTCGAGTCCAGGTGGGTTATTATATAAACTTTATTTTTTAAGTTTATATTTAGAAAGGCTGATACCAGAGTTAACCCAAAACATGAATCAGACGCGACAAATTTTATTGCTGAATTTTAAAACGTGTACAATGACAAATTTTCACAAACAATAACACATAAACAATAAATGAAATAATACATAATCAACAAACAAAATAACATATAAGCAACAAATGAAATAACAATTGCGGAATTAGACCAAGCAGGAGAGAAAAAGAGTCCTATAAGGTGGCGGGTCTGGCGTGACAGTGAGGGTTGGTGGTTGGAGACCCGTTGAAAGGAGCTAGAAGGGCTTGACCGCAGCTTGGGGGCGTTGGTGGAGGTGAACGAGTGGTTGGGACACCCTGGAAGGTAGAATGACCTGCTGGAGAAGGCCGAAGGTGTTGCCGAACAGTTGGGAGGTGTTGTTAGGAGGTGTGGTGGTCACTGTGTAAAGGGCTGGCGGTCTGCTGGTGGAGGGGGAGAGGATTAGTAGGGGCTGATGAGGAGCGGATTGGTGGCTGTTGTGTTGATCTGGCGAGATCAACACCTGGTGGGAGGGGACCGCAGACGAAGCAGTGAATGAACGGTGCTAGAAGCTTGCCGACAGCAAGGTGGGGGTGGCAACAAGAGAAAAGAGTACTTCAACCCTAGGCATCTTAGCACTTGAGCATAGGCGTTTTGATAGTCAATTCCATAGATTGATTAAATCTTTTTTCCATCAATCCTTTTTCTTTCTTGTCAATTCTTCCATCTGGTTCATGTTTCACATTTTAGATCCATTTGTATCCAACAGAAGATTTGAAACTTTCCATGTATAATTTTTTTCGAGAACCTGAATTAATTCATGTACCACATTTTTTCATTTAGGTATTTGTATGGCTTCTTGAATATTGTTTGAGCTTTCATGCAAAAAGATGCATATTTTTTACTACTTGGAGAATAACATTTATACCATTATTGACGAGAAGAATAGTCAATAAAAATGCATTTTATGAGGTTTTGATTAAGTTTGTTTCTTTAATGAGGAGGTTTATGCATGAAAACAGAGTAACCAAGCACATTTGGTGGAATGATGGATATGAGTCCATTGTGGGATATAGATTTGGATGGGGTTGATATGTTTCTTTGAATTTCAGAATTCTTAATAAATGAGGCATGCATCAATAAGAAAAATCTCATTCAATAAAATTTTTGGACATTAATAGTGCTTATAAGTGATTGAGCAATTTCTAAAAGGCACTTATTTTTGCTACCCTTTTTTGTTCAGAGTGTCGAGTATGAGAACTTTGAAGAACAATTCCTTTTTAAAGGATATAATCTCAATGAATGGAGTTGAAAATATTATTTCCCATTATCATTTTTTATTTAGATTTGGAATTTGGTTTGTTCAAAGGAATAAAAATTTTTAAGAAAGAATTAGTTTTAGATTTGGTTTTTATTAGAAAGATCTAAGTGATTTTATTGTAATCATAAATGAGGATATAAATTTTCTACTACCTGAGATATTATTTACCCAAGATGATCCTTAAAAACCTTTCATGATTTTGTCCAGAGGCTTGAATTATTAAAACAAGAATATGCAGTTGGAAAGAAAATTTCTTTACAAAGCATTAAAAAAAAAATCAAATATAAAACCCTTCCAACCTTTAAAGAGCAACTAAACCATAAAGTGTTATTCATTATTTTTTTAATAAATAAACTATTTTTTTCCCATAATGCTCATTTTCAAAATACATTTGATTCGAAAGTTTTCTATAAAATATCTCTTTAGCTTATATGCTTTGGCTATAAATAAAACTTTTCACCCATTGAAAATAAGGAGGCTTTGGTGAAAAGATGAATATATCAATTATTATGAGAGTTAAACAACTTGGTGGCAAATTATATTTTAAAATTATAATAATTTAAACATTAGAAGGCAATATATATGCAAATGTATGTACTAAATTTATTAACATTTCTTATTTATGAAAGGTAAATAAATTGCATTTGTAATCTTCTTGTTAGTATATTAAAGAAACCATCATTCACTTTATTTATTATTTTAATACTTCATTTCATTGTATAATACATCCGTCATAGGAGTACCATCTAAATTATATTTTAAGCCACATTCATCTTGATGTTATTTTCCTGGCTAAACTCATAAGATTAGGTAATTTTTTTTATGTATGAGCACAAGTGTCCCGCCTAGCTAGTACTATGAGGAGATGAGCTCCATCTTTCAACATATACTTGCAATCACCTTTAGCTATCATATTCTTTGAAATGATCATATCATATATGCATTACTTCTTATAGATATGAGTTATATCTTTCAATATGAAGAGGTTTATAAAAAGGAATATTCATTTAGTCATTTAGATTACTTGGGAAAATCATATTATTAAATTTATATAAAAGTACATAGCAATTCATGCATCATATTTGAATATAAATGAATTAATTATTATAAAACAAAAATTTAATTACCCCCTTTACTTAGAGTCTCAGACCATCTTGCCACTTATTCTTTGAGTGTTGCTATCCTTATTGTGGCACATATATTAATAATTTTTTTATTTAAACACATTGTTTTACCATCTCTCATCTAAATTACATAACATCATATTTACTTATAAAAAATAAAACTTATAAAGAATAAAACAATTTCATTTTTCTATATAATTATATATATGTATGTGTGTGCGTATATATATATATATTCAATATTAAAAATGATTATAATATATATATATATATATATATAAATATATATACATATTATAAATATGTTATAAATATGTATGTATGTATATAGATACATATGTATGTATATATCTATATCTATAGATACACATATGTATGTATGTATATACATACATACATGCATACATACATACATATATGAAACTTTTTTATTTATTATTATCGTTTTTAATATTGAATTTTAATCTTGAAATCCCACCTTTATTATTTAACATATTGTGATATTTAAATTTTAACTTTCTTAATTCAATTAATTCAAACATATAATATAATTTTTAAAATGTTAGTCATTTTATCTTTAATACTCAAGTAAAATATAATTACTTCTTAGTATTTAATTATAAAATGTTTAAATTATACGTACCTTAAATTTGTTACTTACATATCATTATAATTAATTTTTTTATCTTTTCAATTTCATTCAAACTTATTGAATTATAACTTTAATATTCTAAAATTCTTTTCATAACACAAATGTGCAAACTCTTAATAAAAATAATTTCAAAATTTTTTTATTTATTTTAATTGCCAAGTTCATTATAAATTCTCCATCAAATTTTAAATTATTATATTTATCAAATATTAGAATTAAAAAAATATTACATCTTATAATCATGTTTTCATACATATTATCTATTTACACATGTTGTTGGAGTTATATTAAACTTTTACCTGAACATTTATTAAATTTTTTATTGATTTTTAATTATCATGTTAGTTATAATTTGTCTATTAAATTTTAAATTGTTATACTTATCAAATATTAGAATTAAAAAAATATTACGTTATAATCATTTTTTCGTACATTTAATCTATTGTCACATGTTGGTGGGAATTATATTAAAATTTTTCTTGAACATTTGTTAAATTTTCTTAATATAAACATGTTGAAATATTCAGATTTCATCAATAAAATTTAAGGTTATATGTATGCCTCAATATTCTTTTCCTCCTTTCCTTTTGTAAATACCTCAACCTATCTTTGTTCATTTATTTTGCTCTTCTCCTTTCCATGCAAAAACCCTGCCTAAAATTGAATTTATGTTTAGGCTATATCTAGGGTTACAAATTTCAAAAACATTTGTTTAAAATTTACCTTTTGGCTTGAGGAAGGGAAACGAAGAAAAAAAATGTGTAGCTTTTAGTGTAAAAAATTGACACCTTCTTGTGCACACTTAGGTTTCATGCAATTGAAGTCACTGTTGGATACGTATGTCATGCTTGTGCTCTACTTAGTTTGCATGAAACCTTAACTCCACTCGCTTCCTTGCTTGCTCCATCATTTTTTCTTGCACTCACTCTTTTTGAAACTCAATAATTTGATGCCAACTAAATCATTTATTTGACATCTGCTAAACATTGTTTTTTTTTTATGAGAAACTTATACATTAATTTATGAAAGTGATATATGAATTTTTTATTTAAATTATTTCTAGGAATTTTTAAGATATATTTAAAGAAATTATGGATAATTGTTTGATATTTTATTATCACTTAACTGATCAATTTTTCTATCTATTTTGAATTAATTAATCATGTAAAAAATATGTTAAGGTTATTACAATCCCTCCTTATAAAGTTTCATCTTCAAAATGAATAGTGTTTCGTTTAAATTCATATCTTAATTGAAGAATTATGGGCATTTTTTTATATTTTATATTAATTTTTCCATGGGGCATCTCGTTCTGTGCCACGCTTCCATAAAACTAGTACAAAAGAAATCTCAGTTTTTATGCTGTTTCATATTGTATTTTAATAATTTTTATGGCTGTATGCATGTAAGTTCAGTATGAAAATCAATGAGATATAGAAAAATCTTGCTAGTATTATCAACTACAAGCTTCTATAGTATTGAAATGTGAAACAGATTATACAGTCTATACGTATGTTATAGTAAAACTAATTTGTAAGCTACCTTTTCAATTCATCTTAGAATTTCATGGTAAAGCTAATTTATAAGCCACTTTTTAAATTCTTTTCAGAATTTCATAAGGATCACTACATATGGGATTTTATTTTCTGTTTTACCAAAGCTTTTCACGCTTCTCATTGGACTGGCCTTGAGAAAATTAAATTCTTCTTAATTAATTTTTACTGGTTCGTGCTTATCATCATAATATTTTATTTTTGCCTTGAATAGCTTTATTAAACTTTATTTTTCTCAAATGTTTCTTCCTATAATAATGGGGCTCTATGTTTCCTTCTTTAGAGCGTTTCATATGGCAAGATATCAATGCTTGGTTGTAAATTATTATTGTAACCAAATTCTATCAGTGTTGTATGGGATTCTTAGTCTCCACCAAAATCAAGGACACTTAATCTAAGTAAATATTTCAAGGTTTGGATTATTTTTTTTTTATTGGCCGTTGATCTAAGGGTGGAATGCAATACTGAAAGTTAGTTTAATATTCTAAGCTTCTTGGGTATTTTTCCTTAATTTGGATTTAAATCAGATCATCCTCATTCAAAACTTTCGTCTTTGATACTCTATGTAACCGTATTATTTGATCTACAAAAATTTTTTGCCAAGCGTTCAATGCCATTAGTTTGTTTGGTGGGCAGAAAACATACAAATTTGCTTTATCTATCAATAATCACCGTAGAGTATCTTGATCTTATGTTAATCTTGGTAACCTAATTATAAATATATAGAAATCTCATCCCTAATTCATTCTGGAGTCTGTAAGGTTGCAATGGTCCGTTTGGCTTATTATGTTTAGCTTTAACTATTTGACAAGAGACTTGGCAACAATTTTGTTGCACTTCACATCAATCTTAAGTACTAGAATAATTTCTTATGCTCTTGTTAAATTTTATTACCTCTTGAATGAGTAGAATAATCTAAGTAATATGCTTCACATAGAATTTTTTTTCCCTCAAGTCATTAATATTCGGAATGCAAATTGGCATCTGTATCTCGAAAATTCTTCCCCTCCAAATTTAAGATTTTCTGGAAATCATCATCATGTGATTTCCTGTCCTTTAAAGTAGATTATATTGTCATTTAATTCGATAACATTAATCTTTTATCAGTATTTGAGTGTTAACAATTATGGCCTATTTTTATCTTAAATCAACTTTCTTGTTGATAAATTTATCAAAATGTATTGCCCCATATCTTTCTGCTTAAAGCATCTGCAATGATATTTGTCATTCCTGCATATTGTATATCTAAATTTCGTTAATAACTTCTGGCCATCTGTCTTGAATTTAACTCATTTGTGTTAAAATATATTTCAAATTTTGATAATCACTAAATATTTGACACTTTACTTCACACAAATAATGCCTCCCTATCTTTAACACCAATTACAATCATTGCTAATTTTCGGATCTCATGCAGGAAAATTTCTTTCATTATTCCTTAACTATTCTGCATAAGAGCACTCCTTAATCCATTTAATGACACATCATTGTAAATTTGAAATCCTTCTGTTTCTAAAGAAATAATTAGCATTGGAGCAATCATCAAATAAACTTTCAATTTATGGAATGATTTTTCACAACAATCAGTCTATTCAGATTTTATGTGTTAATAAAAAAAATGATATAATGATATAAGAAATTCTTTCAACAAATTTTAAATAAAATATCTTAATGAACCTTCCAAATGGCACTAAGCTCACATCTTTCAATTGATTTATTACTCTGATACCATTTATAATAAACTAAATTCTTAACTCAAGTTTCTATTTTTGGCTTTGGCCTAATTGGCCTCATGATTTTATCTTCTTGTTTCAATTTTTTAGGAAGGCTGACACTCTTGAAAGTGCTTCAACAAAAAGATGATCAATGTTAAATTTTATACAAAAAAATTATCTCGGTGTTCAAGAGTTATATTTTAAATGTCTTCAAGCGATTATATTATAAATTTTTGTATAATAGCCCCAACTTTTAATATTTTTTCAAGTCTAATAACAATATTCTTTAAGCTTCTATGATGTAGTTTTTAGCTAGAACGGGTTCTTATTTTTCAAAATTTCATGACATGTCCCCTACTCAATTTACAAAGTTATCTTAGAATCTAAAATCATATATTGTTATTTCTAACTTAGTTTATTCATGTTATATTAATGAGTACAATTTTAAAATAGTCGCTCGACTTCTTACATGGGGTCATTTTAGGGCCAGAGTTTATAAAAGTGTCAAATTAGACCTTTGACTCATTAAGTTGGGGCCAAAATAGTCCTCTATAAGGATTATTTCAGCCCATATTAAAACAGTTTGTGCGCTAAATTGATACTTTTTTAGGTTGTGGGACTATAATGACCCCCTACGAAGAGTCGAGGGACTATTTTGACAATTTTCTCCAATGCAATGACTAAAATTTATTTTTGAAAATTTCAGGTATTACAATCATTACTTTTAGTCTTATCACACTTGGTTGGAGTTGTTTTTTATAAATCATTATTTAGTATTCATTATGTTAAGTATTGCATAAGTGATAAACCTATAATGTACAACTCTGTATGCACAACTTTTGTTATTCTACATTCTTTTTTTCTAATCCTTTGACTCAAGAACACTTTAGTCTAACTGGGCATTAACCATAGAAACAATATAATAATAGTTGTTATTCCTGTAAATATCATGCATTAGTGAAATTATTCTATGTATGGATGAGTATCCATAAAAAGATAGTATTGTTTTGATTAGCACATCGTACCATCAACCATTGTGAAATTACCACCTTTTACCTTATGCGCTTGAAAAAGATTAAATGTTGATATTACTCATGCTGCAAAGGATCCTAGCGAAATGTTGGTGTGACTAATTACTAGAATCACAATGATTGAAAATGCAAATTTTGTTGATTATTTATTCAATGTTCACTTCTTCATATAATTGTTATTCAAGATGTTAATATTTTGAGCGCGCATAACTGTGAAGTGAAGAAGAGAAACATTAAAGGTGATAAATATGGGTTGGATATCTTAATGCTACGCTAACATGGCAATTCATCATGACTCAAGTCTATAATTTATGATGCAGATTAGCTATGAGATGGAAATGCACACAAAACTTAATTGGTCACATGCTCTTACTATTAAAAATTATTCGTCTATTATGATTAAAAAAAAATCCCAAGAATGTCAATGCAAATGGCAATTCAACATTTTTCAGTCAGAATAAATTTGTGGAAATTCGGGACCAAAAAAACATATGAATACAATCGATCACACATTTAAAATACTAGCAAGCATAAAGGAAATGAGTCATTAAGTTAAGTCTCTAGCCTTTACAAGTAGATTGATAGCATCTCTCAAAAATCTTTAAGTCTATCACTTGATCAAGGAGTTTACTTTTAAGGAACAGTATTTCCAACTGGAGTTTATTCAGAGCAAACAACGATGTTTTTAGGTAGAAGCTGAAGACCCTCATTTACAATCAGAAAGTCTAGCAAAAAAAAAAAATAATAATAATAAATTTTAAAAAAATCCGCTCAGTTAGCACTATAGGAAAAAATGCAAGAAAGAAAATCAAATTGCTAAAGACTCAGTCCCTGCTCACTAGGCTTGAATAACTCGAGGAGATAGCCTTACATAGACGCAGCAAGAGGTTGCAAGCGGAGGTTGAAAGCTGGAGGGAGGTGTTGTTTGCAGAGAACTACAGAAGTCTGGTCCTGCCTGATAGAAAATTTCTGAAGACACTGCTCAATTACAGCAGTATGTCATAGGTCATGTTGAACTGAAATTTTTTGGAGGAAATAGATGACAATTGTAGTTGCTCTGTAGCTGCAGAGGCTCTCACAGGCAGAGGATGTCAAAGGAGTTCTACATCACATGGATTTTTTTTCCTTTAATCTCTTTATTGACATTTATTTACATGGTGTTCCTGTTTTTCATTTCTGTTTATGTTTTCTTAATATTTTGTTATAACATGTTTTTGGATGCTTGATCTATACTACAATTAGATATTGGTCCCACATCCCCCTCCATATCTAATATTAACATCTACTGCAGGCATTGCTGAACTTGGAATTATGATGACTACTACCATCCTTGTAACGATTATCATGCTTCTCATATGGCAGATCAATATTTTTCTTGTGTCATGCTTTCTTATTTTCTTCCTGGGTTCAGAATTGGTTTTCTTCACTTCAGTGTTGGGTGGTGTGGGTGATGGAAGCTGGGCGGTATTAGTGTTTGCATCAGTTGTATTTATGATAATGTTTATATGGAATTATGGAAGCAAGCTGAAATATGAAACTGAGGTCAAGCAGAAGTTGTCAATGGATTTAATGCTAAAATTAGGTTGCAATCTTGGTACAATTAGAGCCCCCGGTATAGGATTACTGTACAATGAGTTGGTGAAAGGGATCCCTGCAATATTTGGTCACTATCTAACAACTCTTCCAGCTATTCACTCTATGATTATATTTGTGTGCATTAAGTATGTTCCTATCCCCATAGTACCACAGAGTGAGAGGTTTCTTTTCCGACGAGTCTGCCCAAAGAGTTATCACATGTTCCGCTGCATTGCTCGGTAACTACAGTTTTTATAAATAGTAGTTCAAATGTTAATTGAAACTACATTTTGTCCAAAAAATTTCTAGTAGCTAATGCAAATAATGCTGATCCATTTTTGTTACTATTGGTTTATCACTGCTGGAGTGGCTGAAACAACTTTTCTTGATCCATTTCTTACTTGTGCTTGTTTTAAATAGTTTGATAATTTACCACTTTTCATGTTTCACCACGGTTTTCAATAGCTACGCTTAAACATTTTGATTCAGAGTTTACTTTTTCTTGATGATTTTTTCTAAAGGTTTCATCTATTGGATTGATTGATTTTTGAGACTTTCTTTTTGTAACCTTGATTTGAAAACCTCTTCGGTGATCTCATTCTTAACCAAACAAAAGTCCAATTGTGCAACGGGCAAAATATTGGGGTGAAATAGTTTGTGTAGACGAGAACGCAAATGGTATGAAAGTTTTTTATTTTTTATTCAAAAAATGAGAGCTTAGTAATCTGGTTTAATTAATCAAGAGATTATTTGATTCAACTAAAAATTTATTCCCGAAAGGCCAGACATTTCTAGCTATTTCTATTCCCTAATTTATCAGGGTTCAAATCAATACATATAAACGCTCATATGCAAGAGTTTTGGTTCATCCTGATTCCATTAAAGCTTTATTCATTTAATCACGGCCCAATGAGCTTAGGTAGTAGCTTGAACAAGTGGTTTGGTTGGATTTGATGGCCAAGCTTAGATTTAGTCTGTATGGCAAAAACTCAATTATAAGTATTAAGGACTAATTAATTAAGACTATTATCTGCACTTCAACTCAATTATTCATTTAACATTGGTTCTAGCTTTATTGAGCTTAATTAACATCTCTTAAAATGCATGAGTCTCATAAAACCACAAACCACTCACTGAGTTTTAATTATGGTCATGCATGCAAGAATCGTTGCTGTCATTTGTTTCTCTCTCTCTCTCACTCACTCACCCTTGCATGGCCTGCCCACCTCCCCTGCCTGCAATCTATATCCTCTGCTCTCTTTTGCATTTATAAACCGCAAAACACACTCCTAAACTCAACTTGTTCTGTTCACTCTTTCATGACCTCTAAGCTCCATATCTTGCTCTATCTCTCTATCTTGAAAGCTCTTAGCCTTCTGTGCTAGCCCTATCTTCTAGTGCTCGTCTTTTTCTTTCTTTCAGAAGTCACAAAGCTCTGCTCTTGACTTAGGATCTATTTGGGGCAGCTGTGGTAGGAAGCAGAGCTTTGCGCAAGTAACTGCTTTCAGTTCTTCTTCTTGGACACCTGTAAAACTGTCTCTCGTAACTATGTACTTATCGCGAAGTAAACAGATACATTTGTAGTCCACAGTAGCAGTATAATGCTCTAGAGATACCGAAAGTCCTCACTCACGAGGGGCTCATGTATGATTGCCCGTTGTCACCACTCCACTAAACATACGATCTAACTTCCCTTCCAGCTCAGACTCGATGCCATTCAATTTAAATTTTTTTTGCATTTGACACCACCCACAAAGTAATGAAAGATGGATATGTTGATATATGGGAAAAAAAAAAAGATAAAATGAGCAAATGTTTCATTAATTTTCACCTCCAATCTCTCAGTCCACCATTCTTCCGAAGCATTAATTATTTGCTTTATCGGATCCCAACTCAAGCCCGTGAATCCTCTCTTCAATTCTTTCCAAAATTTTCAATCTTTTTTTAATTGATCTCATCCTATCGAAATCCCTTCTTGTACTTTCCTGAAGTTTTTTATAAAATTGAAATGCAATCTGATGTTTCCCCATTCATATGATCTTAAATTCTCCATAGGGCAAAGTCATAAACCGCAAAAAAACCCCAAACGACATTCACAGAGCTAAACCATTCCTCATTAACCAGGATTGCAATGGAAAGAGTTATAAAAATCATTTTATCACAGAGCAAAGCCAAAAACCACAGAGATCAATCGACAACATCAACCACAAACCACACAAAAGGAGATAACATAAGGGGGAAGAGAGAGGTAGGAAGATACTAGAGGACATCAGAGAAACGGGAAATGCAGTCAATTCTCAACGACTCCCTCATAGCAAGGGACTTGGTATCGTAACACTAGAGCAAACGTGAATGCGAGGATCCAGGGCAACCCAGTAAATATATTGCCATCGAACGCAGGCAACGGGCTAGAGTCTACTACCGCGGTTTTAATAAATATTTTTGAATAAGCTACCACACTGCACAAAACAACCAACCCATATAACAATTTCCCACCACACCTCAACAATTAAGCTGCCCCCGAATGATGCTTTAGTCTCTTTTGGATTTCTATATTGCATGCTTGGTTTTGAGTCATAACTCTCTCTCTCTTTCTCGCTCTCTCTCTCTTTCCAACAACCCAATGCACAATCATTTGCTTGATTTTTACCTTTTTTTTTCTCGTTGTCAGGCATCCGGCTTGACACCCTATAAGCTCTCTTCAATGTATCTAGCTAGAAGCTCAAGCGCTACACAGCCTCACTAGTTGAAATCCTTTTGTTGATTCCATTAACTCTCTCAAGGCTTTCATCATCACCCTAGCAATGCCAATTGCTTGTGCATGACATCTACTGCTTTTGAAAAAATTGCAATATCTCTTTGAGTTGTATCTCTCTTTTGAACATTCATCCTGTGAATTGTGCCTTGCCTCATTATGGCATCTATCAAGGTGAGCTTTGTAGACTTATTTTCAAAAAATAAAAAAATAAAATAAAAATAATAATAATGATAATTTTTTTCAAAAAAAAAAAGGAAAAGAAAATAAGGGAGAGATTATTCCTATGTTTTAGGACTCGTTTGGGGCAGCTGCAAGGCAGCAGCGTGGCTTGGAAACACCAATTGAGGGCTTTTGGATACTCTGACGCGGTGGTTGTTTACAAAAAGCCGAAGGAAATGCGACCGCGGGCTCAACCT
Organism: Phalaenopsis equestris; assembly: GCF_001263595.1. Classification (NCBI taxonomy): domain Eukaryota; kingdom Viridiplantae; phylum Streptophyta; class Magnoliopsida; order Asparagales; family Orchidaceae; genus Phalaenopsis; species Phalaenopsis equestris. The sequence goes on from NW_018164666.1 coordinate 68,103, forward strand.
TGTGCCCCATGTTTCTTTGTATATCGTTGATGGGGATGCTCCCCTCCTCACCATGATTCGTTTTCTTGCGTGTCTTGCCCTAACGTTGTGCTTCTCTCTTGCGATACTCTCTCTTGCGATACTTGCCCTAAACTCTCCTCTATCTCTATCTCTTGCGATTCTTACAGATAGAGTTGTCTCTCTCAGAGAGTTCTCTTCTTCCTCTTCTTTATCTACTCTACGACTTTTTGTGAGTGCGGTGGTTCCTCTGTGCTATGGTTTCCATTTGTTGTGGTTCATCTATGTTGTAGTTTCTCTATGTAGTGGTTTCTTTGTGCTTTGGTGTCTCTTCTTATTGGATAATTCTTACCTTAACTATGTTTTTTTTTTTGGTTTTTGGAAATGCATATATGGCTATATATGGCTGAGATTTTATGGTTTTCTCTTTGCAGTAGTTCCTTTGTGTGGTGGTTCTTCTTCATGCCTGGTAATTTGTACCCTAACTTTTTGTGGCTTTTGATTTTGCAAAAGGTTTATGCCTGAGAATTTGGTGATGCTATTGTGACATTCCTTTTTCTCTCTGAGCTATGTTAAATATTTTTTATGGGAAATGTTTATGTTAAATAGTTTTTTTCATGATAATCTACACATAATAGTTAAGATCAAAGAAGCTGGTTCATTTGCAATGTGGGATAAGGATAACAAACGATATTTTGCAACCTATGCCTCAAGGAGGTCAAGAAAGGAAATAGGCTGACAACCTATTTAAACAAAGAGGGACAAAAAAATATTATAAAAAAATTTAAGAAAAGTACAAGTAGAGAGTACGATTGGATGCACTTGAAAAATAAGTAGAATCAGCTGAAAAAAAAATGAAAAATTTGGAAGGAGTTGAAGCGAGAAACCACGGGCTTGAATTGGGATCTGATAAAACGAACAATTGATGCTTCCGAGGATTGGTAGACTGGAGACTGACGATGAGATTTTTTGAAATGTCCACTTCTTTTGTTCATTTTTTAATTTTTATTTTCAAGTCCATCAACATGTCAATTGAATTTGTAGGTGGTGTCAGCCGCTAAAAACTATAAATGCATATACATTGATCCTGAACTAGAAGAGAAGTTAGATCGTATGTTTGGTGAGGTTGTGGCCACGGGCAACAATGCATGTGCTCCCAGTGAGGTGTGGTTTGGTGGCACCCCTGTAAATTTGGTAGCTGACCAAACAGGTGATTCAAGCGAAGGCCTCAGCCCGAACCACAATGAGGTTGAATCCAGTAGCCGACTAAAGCGGTCCAGGGTTGAGAAGAAGAAAAAAAGGGAGTTGCTTTCATTAGAACCTAAATATCACACTTAGTGGATTCATGCATCAATGACCCTGACCCATCACAAGCACCATCTGTCCAGCAGGTTATGTGAATTCCGGAGGCAACTCTGGAAATTTATGAGAGCATGTAGTTGTATTTGTTCTCTATGAAGTTTCTTGAAGATCCGATCCGGAGAGAGTTTTTCATGATGATAGACGTCGTCCATATGGTGGATTATCTACGTTATTTTCATGGGAATAGTGACGCTTGAGGGACACTTTTTCACTAGATTCGTTTGTGACATTTCATATTTGTTATTTTTTATTTACTTTGCTGCTTTGAACATTTTTCACTAGATGCTTATGGTTTTTTATGTTGCTTTAGACAATTATGCATGACACAGAAGGTATTCACCGATATGTTGGAGGAACTTCACAGAAATCATGGACTTCATGACTCCACCAGGACGACTTCACGAGAGGCGTTAGTAATACCCCTCTACATACTATGGGAGAATGAATAAATGCAAGGAGCTATGTAACAATTTCGGCACTATTCTGAGACAATTTGCAGATACTTCTCAGTAGTGTTGAATGCACTTGTCAGTTTTTCATTACAAGTTATAAAGCTAACAGATCCTACATTCGAATGGACCCCCATGGAGATTTCGCACGATGCAAGTTATATGTCATTCTTTCAGACAATTTCTTCTATTTAGTCCAATCAATTTTCATATGAATTTAGTAATTACAGAACCCTTCATTATCTTTCTAGAATTATATTGGAGCAATCGATGAAACACACATGGATGCATGTGTTCCAAACCATGAGAAGATCGCATTCATCGGTCGTTGTGGGTCAACAACGCAAAATGTTATGGTCGCATGCAACTTCATCACGTGTTTCACTTCTGTTATCGCCGGTTGAGAGGACAATGCACAAGATAGTCTAATTTTCACATATGCAGCACGAAATTGGAAATACAATTTTCCACATCCGCCCACAGGTTTGCTTGAGACTGAGCTGGCTACCTTTTTTTTTTTACTTCAACACTAATCATTCTATTCACACCAGATAAATATTATTTTGTCGATGTTGGGTATCCATCGCAGTGAAGGTATCTGAGCCCTATCCTGATACAAGATACCAAGTAAACACCTTGAGCGAGCTAGCATTGCACACGAAGCTGGAATGAAATATTCAATAAAAGGCACTCCTCCTTACGCTGTGTTATTGAGAAGACTTTTGGGGTTTGGAAGAACAAATATGTTAAACTTTGCGATATGCTAACTTACCCATTTGTCAAATAAGTGCAGATTTTGATTACCACGATGAATTTTCACAATTATGTTCGGTGGCATTTTTCCCTCAACGATATCGACTTTTGCAGGGTAGAGGAGGATCATGCACATGTCCGTGTTGAGGCATATGAGTATCGGCTTGGACAGTCTTTGTCACAGACCGAAAATGATGTTTCTGAGACCTGCACTTAAGATGAGGAAGGTGCAAGCAAAATAACAGAGTTGAGAGAACGAATTACGGATGTAATAGTTGGTGGGTGATTGGAGACAATGTTATTTTTTTTATTTTTGTTAATTGTAAATTCACATATGCTGTGATTGGAGAGTGTTACTTTTTATTAAGGATGCGGTAAATTCACGTATGGAAGGTTGGTCAGCTTTCAAAATCCCAGTATGAACCTATCCATGCCGCCCAGGTCTCACTGTGTCTGGTCCATACACAGGAGTGGTCGCAGGATTATTGCAGGGGTCGTGGGACTGTAGCAGGGTTTATGGAAAATTTCCCATGCAGGAAGCTCCTGCATCCCCCAGCATCATGTATGAGGAATATGAATTTGGTTAAAATAAATTTAATAAACTTCATGAAAGAGTACATGAAAGTCTCTTTTTTATTTTTATGGAGCTTGAGTTTACCTGGTGATTTTTCTTGAGCAATCCAACATATTTGGTGCGGTTTTACAGCTTGCGAATAAAGAAATCCAAAATCTGACGAAGATCTAAGTACTGTTTAGCTGATGATATCATTTTTTTTATGGCAATTTGATTCATCTGTCGGGTAATCTTTCATGTGTTGCATGTGGAACTCGCTTCTAAATTTGTCTTCCCTTACCTTTTCTGATAAATATTTCATTTATAGGGCCCTTGCTTGAATTATCAATGACGTGGAACTTTCTTTTGCTTAGATACTCTTTTCCCCTCTTTATTTGCATCAGTTGCAAGAAGCCATGTTGCTTCATTACCCTTGATAACCCAATATTGGATGTCTTTTTAACTATATGAAAATGACTTTTAGACAATTCAATCATCTGCATAAAGTTTTGGAAAATTTACATACATACTGCACAATTCTTTTTTATATGCATATCTAAAACCTATAAACTTATACATAAAAATATGAATTTCACTTTGAAAAAGTGATAATGGTGTTATTTTTTATGATGTTGAAGATTTGAATGGTATGCGCGTAAATTGAATGATTAAATGTTATATATGTAAATTCACAAGAACTGTGCTGTATGTATGTAAAAGCCCCTAAAGTTGTAACATGTAGCTTCTCTTATAGGTATGGCTACAAAGATGTGCGAAAGGAACACCACCAGATTTTTGAGCAAATCTTGATTGCGAGCCTCGAAAAGTTTATTCGTCGAGAAGCCCAGGAGCGCTCTCTAGAGAGTGACGACAACCGTGACTCAGATTCTGAAGAACAAGAAGAATCATGTTCAAGAATTCTCGTCGCTCCCAATGGCAACTTATATTCTCTTGGCTTTCCTCTCCTATCTGACTATGACGGTCTCGAGAAGAAGGCGAGCTCAGAAGCAAGCACTTCATCTGACAGAGCTCAAGATGATGCATGGAAGAGCCTGGAGAGTGAGCTCTCATTTATACGCAAGGCAAAAGAGTCTGGGGTGGTTTATCTTCTTGGACGTGGGGATATTAGAGCTAGGAAGGACTCCTGGTTCATCAAAAAGCTGGTTATAAATTATTTCTATGCATTTCTTAGGAGAAACTGCAGAAGAGGGATTACAACATTGAGTGTTCCTCATTCAAACTTGATGCGAGTGGGCATGACTTATATGGTCTGATAAATGAATCCAAAAACTTTCCCATCTGTTTTTGACTTGCAGGATTTACTAACCATGTTCACAAGGCCGTATTTGATGCCTCGTATAGTTTTTGTGTGAATATTCCATATTTTATAGAAAAAAAAATGGTCAGAAAAAGGAGGTAAAAAATCATTATGGTGGATGAAGGGAGATCTAAATCATAATATAAAGGTAAAATTTTTTTCCACCCTGTAGCAGTTTGGTTAAAGAGCTTCTATTATTTGTTCTTCTCTCTATGTTATTTCGACAACTAGATTTATGTAACTAATCCATACTATATTTTATTCATTGCAGAAAGCTAATGTTGCTGAGAAAACAGTATATGAAGGTAAAGGAGAAACTTAGAATAAGCTAGAAGACTGTTACTCTTAATATATTTAGTTTTTTCTGATCTAACACACTGCTTGTATAGGCAATTCGGTTGTAGCTAATGGTGAGGATGAGTTGGAAAATTTGTTTGGGGTGTCAGCTGAGATCCATTTGTGTAGGCAAGTGGAGAACTTATTTGTTATTATAATATAAAACCATGTTGTTAAAACCGCCCCTCAAGTTGATCGTCGAGACTCATAATGCTCAACTTGTTATGTAGATTGATGTAGCGGGCTTTAAGAAAAGATTTGGTGAATATATTTGCAATTTGTTTGAGGAAAAGTTGTACATTGTGATAGTTTTGAAGACACTTGATCTCGAATAAAGTGATAGTTAATTTCAATGTGTTTAGTTCTTGCATGAAATAGAGGATTGTTAGCTACAAATGGTGGAAGTGTTGTCACAATGGAGAGTAGGATGAGTAAGGGGTTCATCGATAGAAACATTGGCACTTATACACCAAGTACGTGCACATAAGCTCTAGGAGCAATTGGCACATGAACTTTTTTGGTTTTAATCCTGATTTCAAGTGACGTAAGATGGCTTGGAGATTCTTATTGCGTGTTCTTCGACAAGCATCCCAGTGAAGGTGAGAAGGGTCGAAGAGGTGGATTTCGGTGATTAACGTGATTTTTGTGTCGAATCGGAGATGGAAGATTGTGGAGCGAATGTGAGTTCTTTGTAAAACTTGATGAATTTCATAGTATAATTTTTTTTGTGGTGTGGTTCTGTGATTTTTTCTGGCTCTCGGGCTTTTTCACCTAAATTTCCGTTTGTTTTTGTAGTTGTTTTGATTATGCTTATGTTCATAATTTTGTTCTAATTTTCTCGAATCCAATTATTCCGCAGTGTAGTTTAGTTTCTAATTAATCATAATCCATGGTAAACTTGGGAATTGTTCAGTTGGAAATTTCTTATCAAACTGGTATCTGAGCGAGGTTCAATTCGAGTGGGAGCAATGACCGAAAAAGCAAGGAGAAGTTCAATGGGACGAACTTCGCTTTCTAGAAGATGCGGTTGGATGATTTGTTATATAAAAAAAATAATGTTTGTCATTACAAGGAATCTTAAGGAAGCCTAAGTCTATGTCTATGTTAGAATGGGAAGCGTTGGACCGGACAACATTGGCTTTGTTTCGGTTGTCACTTTAATCATGTGTTGCCGCCTTCAACATTGTGAATGAGAAACTACGGTGGAGCTCATAGACGCACTGACCATGATGTACGAAAAATCTTCTACTTCCAATAAGGTTTTTCTAATGAAGAAGTTATCTAACATGAAGATGTTGGAAGACAGTTCAATGACAGGGTATCTCAATAACTTCTATGACGAGTCAGTTGTGTTATGTGGGGATAAAGTTTGATGATGAGGTTAGAGCACTAATGATATTTTTTTCATTGTCGGACAACTAGGATAGTTTGGTAATGACGATAAGTAACTCTTTAGGGGCTTCAAAGTTGAACTTTGATGATATCAGGGGTCTGCTTTTGAATGAAGAGGTTCGTAGAAAAACTGTGAATGATGAGTCATCAGGTTATGCGTTGAATGCTGATAACAGAGGAAGAAATATGGACAAGAATACAGGCGGAGTCAAGGCCTCTTTTTCATGTTTGCCCTAATAAATATGTATTTAAAAACTACAATCAAAGTGATCTAGGGAAGGTTTATTTGGAAGATAAGTAAGCCTGCAGTATAGTAGGAAAGGGTGATGATATCAAGTTGTCCAAGTTGTCGAATAGAATAGGATATGAGGTATTAATGATTTATCTATAATTATTTAATGATTTTATTTAATGATTAAATTATATTGCTGGTAGTTTTTTTACAATAAGGAAATTAATAATGTTTCTAATAAAAATTGTTTACATAAAATATATTAGGTTTTTTTATATATTTTTAGATTAAATTTAATTATTTTTCTTTATAGCATATATATTCTAAAGTATATGATTTAAATTGATAATTTTAGATAAATCATCTTCTTGAAATGATAGGCCATAATTATATCACATAATATATTTGTCTCTGAAATATTTCTAGAGTCATAAATGAAATTTTGATTTTATATGACTCTAAAAATGCATCACTTGCAAAATATAATTCCAACATTTTAATTGGAGAAATATGTTTAAATTTTCCTTTAAGAAAAAGTTATCTTTAATGGGAGGCAACTTTTTGTATTCATAAATTAATCATTCTATCCATAACTCTTTAAAAATTGTTTCAAATTGATTTAAAGCAGTTTGAGTCTATTTCAACTTGTCATTCTTGCACTCATAGTTTGTCATTCTTGCTAAAGAGTGAGCTCGTTCGAGAAGACATCAATAGTATGGATGGGGCATGAAAGAGATGCGTTCATTATAAGAGCTTGTTGTGGATGTGCATAAATAGGATCAGTGATATATGAAGGAGAAAAAAAGAGCTTAATGGCAACGGGTATTAATAATATTGATGTCATGCAAAGGAGAAGAGAAGTTCATAATGGGATTAGACCAATAGCTTGTGAGGGAAAAGGTAAGTTCAAGGCTAGAGCTTGTTAAGACATGCATTGATTGGACTATGAACGTGTGAGGAGTTCACAATGGAAGTCATAACCTCAACAAGGTTTATAAAAAGTCAAGATGGGAGCTTAGTGGGGGATAAGTCATAAGAGAAATTCACAATGGGAGTCATAAAACCAACGAGGTTTGAAGAAGAAGAAGAGGAAGTCACATTTGGAACTTGGAAGTCACTGAAGAAGCATTATGATTTGGGATGGGAGTTCACGAGAGAAAGCGTTAATAAGAATGAGATAACATGACCAGTGGCATGAAGAAGAGAAGATCATGACTCACAATATAATGAGCGATAGAAAGAACTAACTATTGAGATTTAATTGATGGGAGTAAAACTATTAAATTGAGTTTTTTGTGAGCCATTGAGCTAAGTTTAGTCAAACTTGGTCTCAAGCATTATATTATATGTGATATAATTTATTAAAAAACTTGACTAACAAGCTTATTGACGAGTTGAGTATGATCATATTTAGGTCACTTACATCCTTAGAAGAGATTGTCGATATGTTAAGGAGACCTTTCCCTTCAAATAACTACATCTCCATAGATAATTGCAAACCTCTAGAGCAATTCAAACAAATCTGAGACTTAGTTCAAATATAGTTGATTCGAATTGGTTCTATTTTGACTCGAGTCAAAGCAAGTTCAAATAACTATTGATTCAAATGAGTAATCCATGAATACAATGTAGTATTCCTCATTCGAAGTAATTTTATCCAAATTAAATTTTTAAATATATTTCTCCAAAATAAAAAAAAAATTGAACAATATATACCTTATAATAAACTCAATTGAAAAATATCTTTGATATTTGTCTTATTGTAAAAATTTATTTATTATTTTTTTCAAAAAAAATTACCCGTCATATAATTCCGGATTGTTTATTAAAGTATAGCAGGTTGTTTATCATTAGTTTGAACCAACTTCAAATTTGAACATTTAATTGAACCTGTTTTTAACTTTATGTGAATGTGGTTCAAACCTTCCATTCATTCGTGCAAGCACCATGATAACTTCTTTAGCGAGTCATGCCGCTCCTCATCAGTCCGAGGATGCCTTTTCTAGCAAAAACCTATCCCCATCGGGCTCCCATCATAAAGTCCTCCTCTTTTGTACACAATGCAATTCTTGAAGCGATGGTCTATCACAAACCATCTCCGGCCTCTTCACCAAGCGATGATTTATGATGAAATCCTCTTCTCCATTACAAATTGACAATCAATTTGACATCTACCTCCAATGAGTTCCCACCATGAACTCTGCATCACCACTCTTATGGATAACTTCTCATATCTCGCTTGCGAGATATGAATGCACCGAGCAAGTTTGAACGTATGTTAAACTTAGAACCGATTCAAGCCGAGGTTCACATCAAGGTTCAAATTTATTCCAAATCAATTTTGAATTAATAATTTTAACTAATGTAAAATGATTTGGAATTTACTGTCTAGAAGAAGTATAAAATTAATTTTTTTTTCGAAATAAATATAATTTCAGGCATTGTGCAAAGTTTCCAAAAATATAATTTAATTTGTAAAAGATGATATTACGTACGCAGTTCATTAATCGCAATGTTGTAAATCATAATAAGTTTTGGGGCAGTTTTGAATATTTTAAATTTTTATTAAAGAGAGGTGAGTGGGCCCCGCATGCCGGAGGTTATATCCATCATCATCTCGATAGGAACTGATGAACCTCATCTCCGGCAATCGACGATGACTTATACGCGGGAGATGATCGGAGTGATCGGCGGCGGCCAGATGGGCTCCGGGATCGCTCAGCTCGCCGCCGTCTCTGGTTTCGACGTCCGCCTACATGACTCCGATCCCGTCGCCCTCCACCGGGCTTCGGAGACCATTGGAACCGCCATCCGGAAACTTGTCTCGAAGGGGCAACTCTCTCAGGTCATTTTTTTTCTCTCCACTTCTTACTCCTATTTCCATCATTATGTTCAAAATTTTCTTCCAAATTTGGGATCGAGTTGTGTCGGTGTTCTGACTAGGGTTTTGATTGTGGTTTCAAGTAGTGTGGGATTGTTGGCTGGGTTTTGTTCATTTGATGGGTTTGAATGACTCTGGAGAGGGAACTTTCGGTTGCACTAGATTTGGTTTTTGTTGCGTTATAAGTTCGGCGTAAGGGAGCGGTTATTGAACGAGGTGGTTTTTGTTGCGTGAAAGTAACCTTCTTGCCATCCTTGATGAAATACCTCTTGGTATTAGCGTGGAGATCAGCTTGGCATTAGTTAGAAGGCGGAAGTTGTATCACAGAGGGAGTTCTTCTTGGCTTATTGAGCGATCGTGCCTGTGTGAGCTACACTAATTTTACAATTGTTGTTGATTTGAATCTTTTCAGTTAAGCCACATTAACGCCATTAATTCAAGAGTAGATATGTACTAGGCATGCTGAAACACAAACTAGAAAGGATAACTTGACAAATAAGTACAGATGAATAGTATGAGTATGATCCATTGAAATAAAATAACTTAAAATAGCATTAAGTGGTTTGAACTTGTGCAAGGAACGGTGTAAAATCGTTTCATCAGATTGGCATCTAAAATCAATGCTGAAGGATTAGCAAATGTAAAGCTTAGACTAAGTAATTATAAGTAACAGAAATCAATATTGTGCTACATGATATGTTAAAAAAAAGTTGAACACCTCATGAATCACTAAATGAAAGCTAATAAACAATAAGAAATGAGATAACTGAAACAATGTAAGTGAGATATCAATAATGATGATAATGACGATGATTAGAATATGCAAACCAAAATATATGCCCAATATATGAACTTTTATGAGCTTTGCTCACCTGATAAACTTTATGTATGGTTTCAATAGATTTACTGTTTGCCATGTGTTTATGGTTCAATAAATTGATAGAACTGACATGCTTCTTTACTCCTTGGAGCTATTAGATAGATGCTAGATACAACAACAACAACAACAAAGCCTTAATCCCACTACGTGGGGTCGGCTACATGAAAACTTTTTCTCCATTGCGTCCTATTTAGTGTCATATTTTCATTTAGTTCTAGTAAATTAAGATCATTTTTAATACAATAAGCCCAAGTCTTCCTAGGTCTACCTCTGCCTTTCTTAACACAAGTCGAAAAAAGCCCAAATTAAGATCATTTTTTAGTTAGATGCTAGATGAAGTATAAAATTTGAGTGGTGAGAATCATGTAAATTACATAAAGTATGGAGAATTCATGACCTAATGTAGCTCATGTGGAGGTGTTTTGTTTCCTTCTTAATTAATAAGAAAATTATTTGTACTAGGCACATTTGTATAGACTAATTGAACTATGAATTATTCATATACTCTTTGAGAGTTAAAAAACTACCATTACATGCATTGTTTAGAAAAACCAATTCTTTGAATTAGAGTTTAATGATGACTATACTACTGGTGCTGGATAAACATACAAGCATGCTTTTTTTAAGATAAAATATAGAAATTTCATTAGAAATTTCCTATTTTCATTTTTCACAAATGCATTTGTAATTTTTTGTTGTTTCAATAAGTAGCATGTTCATAATATATTTTTTGTACGTTTATATCGAGTAAAATACCTTTATAAGGCCTAATGATTTGATATCAATTAGTAATTTTTTAAAATGAATTTACCTTCTTTTTGTCTCATTATGATCAATTACATTATCAATATTTTATATAAATATTAATAAATTCCTCATATGATGTTAACATTTTTCTTTCTAGAAAAAAGACTGGTTCTATATTTCAAATGTCTGTAATAAACATTTAAACTTTCTTTATAAAAATCTTAAACACACTCCTATGTCATAACATCGATTGTTCTTATAAAATTTAGTATCAGAAATATCTTTCTATTATTTTTATTAGAGGTGCTTAGCTGCTCAAAAACTTCAATTCAAAATTAATATGCTTTTTGCATTTAAATATCTATATATTTTTTATAATTATAGTTATATCACTGTTTCAAATTCAAATAATTTGAATGAGCGACACAATAAAATTCTTAGATTAAGGTTATTTTTTTATTTTATAAAATTTTAATATGCATATATAAATAAACACACATTTAAAGTCATCTCTAGACGTGATTTTGATAATGATTTTAAGTTTCAATGCTTTTAGTTCAATTATGATGATTTTGAATGAAGATGAATTGAAACCTGCTAATATTTTTTGGGCCGACTAGTTTTGAGTGTTTTTTGCAAAAGTTTCAAAGATTTGCTAAAATTTTGTAGAAACTTAAGCTCTTCTACTGAAATTGATAAATTGTGATTGAAACTTCTCCAAAGCTCAAGTAGTTATGAAATTTATAATAGAATTCCATCATTTAGTTTCTTGTTTTAACTTAAATCTTAAATAAATCATCAGCTTTTTTTTATGTGCTAAAAATATATTGTATAATATTATATAATATAAAAATAATTGAAAACCACCAAATGAGACTAAACATAACACATGATATGAGAAATTTATGATTCCAACAAATATGATGCAGAAGCGATGGCCAACTTCATGATTCTAAAATTCGATTTTAACCATATCTGGCATGTTTAAACATTGAATCGGTAAGAGTTGTCTGGCTGCATATGAGAAGAGGGGTTCCCACCCACCTCCTTCGTCCTCTTGACCATTAGATCATGTTACCCAAACAAGCAGTAGCTGCTTGCTTCCATCATTGCTTAATCCCTCCAGCATATCTTCTTTTTAAAGATCACATCTACGGGATCAGATTGCTACTTGACATCTCTGATTCAACATGATTCATTTAGATCTGAATGAACAGGTGGTCTTGATTAGATATCGGTAGCTTTTGATTCACATTTAGATGAAGCTGACAATTATTATGGACATTGCTAGATTGACTGAAATGTTATAATTGGGAAACTTTTTAGCATCCTTGATGAAGCCAGCTCAGTGTCATCATGGGGGGAGGCGGGGAGCTATCCCACCTCATCTTTGCCTATAGGCTATGCTAGGTAGGAGGCAACCACTAGTTTCCAGCACCACCTCATCCCCTCGACACCTCTTATTCATGACTGGTACTTCTACTAGCTCGAATCGTGAATAATTTTTTTTGAATTTGACATGATTCGTTCATATAGATGTAAATTGTCAGGTGGTCTTGATTATATTTGATTGTGTTAGATGCATATTTAGACGAGGGAGCTAGCAATTAATTGTGAATTTCTAGATTGACTCGAGTGTTATTATTAGGAATCTTCTTAACATTTTGATGAAAGCCAACCTGGTGCCAACATTGGGCAACCTGTTGGTCGGCTTAGCAATAATTATGATGGCCAAATTAGCATCAATTTATGATCTTGGCATTAACAATACATGTTGAGTTGAAATTTGATAGTGAGGCTGAATTGGTATATTAGGAGGTCCTTCATGACGACAAGAATGAAAGCTTACTTAAAGTTTGTGTGGATGATCATTTGGGCTTCAATGAGTGGTGTAACTAGTGAAGATTGGTTTGGCAAGGAGAGGTTAGTCTAGTGTTAGTGAGGAAGACCTTCTCGGTGTTGACAGCAAAAGTTGGACTTTACATTTGTGAGGGATGTCTATAGGACGTTAGAGAGGAAGGTTATCTTGTAATAACAGTTTAATTTGTGCCTTCTTTAGCGGTATAATATCTATGATACTGGAGTCTCCACATATAACCCTTTTGCACTCACTAAAATTTAGTTAACTTTGCTATTAATGGATTATTGGTTGGCTTTAATGCGTGTAGCAAGAATTGGCTTATTTTTTAAGGGTTTTTTTTTAATCTTTTGTGAGTTCTCATTTATGCTCCTTCTTCTCTTTTTAATTCATGTTCCTTTATGCTATAAAATTGTAATGGGATTGGCAACACTTAATGCTTATGTGTATTTCCGCCTTTGTTCATTTATCTCATAAATATGAAGTTGATTCTTTCCATCGCCTTTTTTTAGCATACCTGGAGTTGAGGGACATAATTAGTTGTATTGAAATTATGGCAATATTTTGAGGTTTGTGAAGATTTTGCTATTTCTGTTAGTGGGAGATGCATACTTGTTTGTACCTTTTTGGTTTGTTGTGCCAACTCACGTTTATTTTTCTGGTTAGTTAGATTTGCTTTTTGGCTTTCTAGCTGATTATACCAACTCAACTCTATTTTTGGTTGTTAGGCTAACTTATTTTTCTTTTATTGCATTGGTTGTTATCCATTCTCTCGTGGCATAAGTCGAGGACAATTTATTAGATGTGGACTATATATTGCTTTACGTGTGCATCACATAACGATAAATTATTAATTATTTTTTTATACATAAGACTACTTACATAAATCTACATTCCATAATTTCTCTAAGAGTCTAACAAAATTGTATTGGCCATATGAGGACATTGGGATGGGAAAAAAAAAAGATGCTTTGTTTTTAGCATCCTTGCAGTTAGTGTGGGCTTTAAAAATTTTCATCCCGTCCTCTCTATAGTAAGACTTTTAATTATTTTAAGGGTAAAATTTTTATAAGACGTAATGGACTGTAGATAAGACATCATGCAGAGATTTTGTCTATCATTTTTGCGAAGACATTTTGATCTGAGATTTGAGATTTCCCATATGCGCAAACTTTTATTGTTAATTACGCCTCTCGATAATGAGAGAATTTTCAATTAAGGCTAATTGTTGAGCGCTAAGTATTTAGATTTAGCATATATTAACAACATATTTAAGTTTTTAAATTATGAAATATATCACCATAAGCTTAAATTGAATGGTGGAAGGAATGATGACAAGCTTGATTAAGATCCAATGGTTTTATTGACTCTATTCTATTAAAAATGAGGAGGTAGGCAACCTAATTTTATTTTAGTATGTTTTCCAATAACTTCTTGCACTTTGATTTGTGAATCATAAGGTTCACCTGATATGACATAAAGTCTTTAATTAAGTCATATCGACTTTGATTTGTCTTGAACAAACATCGAAACCATGTCTATGAGATGTCATTGTTGAAATGTATTATTCAGTCATATTTGGTTAACTATCTCGTCTGACTAAGTAAATTAAGGTTCATAATAATGAAGGACAACAAAATCATAGGATCTGTTTTTAGTCATCATTGTTCTCCCAAACATTTGCTCTAAGCTCACAGTATGAATTTGTACAATTTAAAATTAAAATTGCAGGTATTATATGTTGAATAATCAACACCCTAACTATTAGTCTTAATCGTAAATTCTCTCTCATTATCAGGAGGGGTAGTTAACCAACTTGTGTCCATGGGAAACATTGAATCTCATATCAAAAGATTATCACAATTTAAGGGCAAAGAGTAATGCCTTATCTATAACTTAATCCGCAACATAAAAAAACTTTAATCTAAAGGGAAGTTGGGGTGCGAATTTTTGAAGCCCAAGATTATTAGTCCATAATCAACTCCCAATGACTGGATTATGAGGTAGCAATGATGATGATGATGAGTCCCAACTCAACTTTTTTAAAGTTTGGTCCTTCTAGTTCGTTGCCCTTTCAAGTCACTAAACCCAAGGCCCTTTTCAATTTGCTAAGGCATCATCACTCCACAAATTTTTGAACTTAGAGGGAGTGAGCTTATTCAACCAATCTATCTAAAACATGCCCGTTTTCCTATCCATTTTCTTTTTCAATACATCCACATGTTTTATTAGAAATTCATTAGATTTACGATTGCCGAGTTTTTGATCATTTATTTTAAAGACTTTAATGTGTGGCCTAGAGTACATTAGACTAAATGGCAGAACCTGCCTTTTTTCTTTCCGTATACTACTTTTTGCAATATATATGCATAGCTAATATTATATTTAAATCAAAGCTAAGGGATTTAATTGTGGAAATATATTTCATCTATACGGTTCTTCTGCATCATTTTGCCTTTTTTCTTTCCGTATACTACTTTTTGCAATATATTTGCATAGCTAATATTATATTTAAATCAAAGCTAAGGGATTTAATTGTGGAAATATATTTCATGTATACGGTTCTTCTGCATCATTTTGCCTTTTTTCTTTCCGTATACTACTTTTTGCAATATATTTGCATAGCTAATATTATATTTAAATCAAAGCTAAGGGATTTAATTGTGGAAATATATTTCATGTATACGGTTCTTCTGCATCATTTTGATTTCGTGAATTTGGGTTACAGTGGATCTCTTCTCTAGGTAAATAGGAATGGAATTTATTATAATTTTGATTTCCTCTTGGTGAAATTCTAATGGACTTGGATAAATCTTATTTGGTAGTGAGAGAGGATTGCAAAAACATGAAGGACGACCATTAAAATATTCAAACAAAGAGGGAATCATGCAGTGCGGGCATAAATTTTTACTCCGTTGATGGCTGCCGATGCAGTTTACCCTAAATCTAATGGTGCCAATAATAATATTCATGTAGGTTTATCTGAATAGCTCTAGTCAACTTGCATATCGCATAAATATAAATATTCTTATTGGAAATAAACGGTCATGTCTAATATATGAATTATGTTCAGTCAATGAGAAGCTGAAATTTTCTCTGAGCAATTTATGTGGACGTATTTTTCCAATTAAATGTTCTGCGTGCATATTCTATACCAGGTATGTACATTTGATAAATTCCTTTGGTAGATTCTATATTTTAAGAAAAAGGGAAGTTTACATGCATATCACACAATTGTTATGTATTTACATATCTAACGCCCAAAGTTTGATATTTGAACTTATAACACTTTGGATTAATAAACCTATGCATGAAAAGATACATTTCAATTTTAAAGTAGTGATGGTGGTATTTTTCATGTAGATATGAAAGTTTAGGTGTTAGATAAGTAAATATATAAAATTTGTGTGGTATATATTTAAATGTCCCTAAAAATAAATTGCGTTTCTGTGAAGGAGAGATGACATTAGACTCGAATGGCCTGCTTCATATTGTTTGGAAATACCATCTGATTATATAGTTAAGATGTCCAATTAATACGCACTAAAGATCCTTTTTTTTCCACTGTTTTACTTCATTTTTGCAGCCAGCTGGAGCTGATGCCTTTAATCGTCTGACGTGTACATCCAATTTGGAAGATCTTAGGCATGCAGATGTTATAATTGAAGCCATCATCGAGTCCGAAGATATCAAGAAAAAGCTGTTTTCTGATCTTGATAAGTTAGTCAAACCTTCTGCAATTTTGGCATCCAACACTAGCTCAATCTCCATCACTCGCCTTGCTTCAGCAACCAGCCGTCCTGCACAGGTCTGCCTTTCCACCGCCTAGTACATGTTTGCATCTCAAAAATTTATGTAAGCTAATTTTTTTATAAAATGGATTCATTATTGATTTGTTAACTCTTCAAAAGGCCTTAAAGAGTGAAATTAAGATGCCTGGTTTATGGTTTTGCAATTAATATAGTTGTAATAAGCTAATTATTTTTTGAAATTAGTGAAAATTTATAAACGTGGAGATAATGAAACCAGTGAGCTGAATAAAGACTGTATATGAGATATATTATTCTAATATGAGTGAAGTTAATCATAATTAATTGATATGCTTAGAGGATCAAGTTATACTTCAGATATTATGATTTTTAAGTGTGCTTG
The DNA here is from genome assembly GCF_001263595.1 of Phalaenopsis equestris. Taxonomy (NCBI): domain Eukaryota; kingdom Viridiplantae; phylum Streptophyta; class Magnoliopsida; order Asparagales; family Orchidaceae; genus Phalaenopsis; species Phalaenopsis equestris. Next base: position 85,013 of record NW_018164666.1, read on the forward strand.
ATTTAGAGTACACTTATCGATATAGATGTTAGTTTAATTTCTAGTTTAATTTTTAAAAAACAACCATAACGTGCTGCACCAATGTTATATTATTAAGAAAATATTAAATACTTGTAAATTTTATAAAGTTGTAATTTGATTTGTCATGCCATACAAATATTAATTTCTGGCTTTGAAAAAGTTATTAAGACCAAATTGAGTGACATAATTGAGAATGTGTAGATGGATGTGTGGTTTAATTGTGTAGGACATATTGAAAGATGATTATATTAATATTTTAAGTGCATTTGCATGCATAACACTCACTTCTTATATATTTACATATCTAACATCTTAACTTTTATATTTGCAGACATAGCACACAAACTTTTAACGTCGCATAAAAAATATCAATTTTTTTAATTTTTAAAAGTTTAATACACCTTTTTATGCATAGGTTTTGTTACATATGTAAATGCATGAGAAATATGTGGTATGTATGTAATTTCTCTAATAATTACTGATGGTAAGGTGTTGCAATATATTTGGGATGCTTTGACTTGTAAAAATGAGGGTAGAAGATACTCCCAAAAGACATGTAAATGAGATGTGAAAGAAAATGATAATCATTGATCACTGTGCTGTGATTTTGCTGAGGCGAACTTTGTTTATGCTGCATGGGGTATGATGGATGTATTTTGTTTATATCTAATAATTTTTGGTTATATCTAAGAATCACAAGATTACTGAAATTAAAACTTGGATGTGTTTTGTAGGTAATAGGCATGCATTTTATGAATCCTCCTCCTATTATGAAGCTGATTGAGATAGTGAGAGGTGCAAACACATCTGAGGAGGTATTCTCAAAAATTAAAGCTTTATCGGAAAGGTAACTTTTGAACCCTGTAATTCTGCTTCATTGTTTTAATTCAACCTAAACCCAACCTTTAATTCATTGTAATTTCATTTCATACAATTACAAATAATGTCTACTCTAGCTTGTTACTGCAGCATTGACAAAGGAACGAGTAATCATCATCATCATCGTTATATCATTGGAAGAATAATGGGGATCTTATGTTAATATCTTATTAAAAAGGGGCATTTACATGCATACCACCTACTTCCTATGTATTTACAAATCTAACAACTAAACTTTACCTTTTACATTTATACCGCCCAAGTCTTTTACATCACAGAAAAAAATCACTATTTTAATTTTAAATGTGAAATAGACTTTTTCATGCATAAGTAAGGTGGCATATATGTAAAAATTGAAGTTTAGGTGTTAGATATGTAAATCCATAGGATTAATCGGTTTGTATGTAAATCTTCTATTAAAAAATGCATCTTGTTCTTGCCTGTTTCTTCTCATTCATTTATATAACTCCAAATTCATAATTAGCTTGCAAATATTTCAAACCTCCTAACACTTAATTTCCTCGATTTGCCTTTGGATGTTTGGTTCCTCCTAGGAGAAAGTTTGTGCTAGTTTGGGCTGTTGAATTTTCTTTGAAATAAGCACGATATATGTTCAACCAATCAAAATTTCTATTCCAACTATCTTAAAACAAATCAACTTTATATAAAACTTTCCTGACCAAACTATCCTGCATATATTGATCCAAATTTTTAGCAATACTCGGTTTTCACCTTGAACCATATAACTCTTTTGTGTTTTAGATTCGGAAAAACGGTTATATGCTCGAACGATTACCCGGGCTTCATTGTGAACCGAATTCTGATGCCTATGATCAATGAGGCATTTTACGCACTATATACCGGTGTAGCGACGAAAGAGGACATCGACACCGGGATGAAGTTGGGAACAAACCATCCAATGGGTCCTCTGCAGCTTGCAGACTTCATTGGATTAGATGTATGTCTCTCAATAATGAAGGTTCTTCATCAAGGACTAGGAGAGAGCAAGTACAGCCCATGCCCTCTTCTGGTTCAGTATGTTGATGCCGGTCGGCTCGGGCGAAAGAAGGGTATTGGGGTCTATTCTTATAGAAACGAAACGGTAAGAACTAAACCGGTATCTTCTCTTTAAAAGTTCAATGGAAGATTTACATGCATCACTCAATTCTTATGTATTTACGTATCTAACACTTAAATTTTTATATATATTCCATTTTACGCATGCAAGAAAGCTTTGGGTGGTATAAAAGTAAAAAATTGAAGTTAAGGTGTTAGATATTTAAATATGTAAGAACTAGGTGCTAATGCATGTGAATGCCCCAAGGACTTTAAGGTAGGTCATATATATGACACCACAAAATTAGGTTTATTCCTTCTAGCATTCAAGCGTATGAATATGATTATTCTGGACCTGCTTGTAGGTAAAATGCTAATAAGCTATAGCTCAACTTGATGAGGAATGCTGGAAATTTATTTGCCTGTAATATATCATTTCCAACTTTCAATACCTTTTTTTCACATGTATTAAGCAGGTGCTACATAATGTTTTTTTTTTGCTTGAACTGAAGCTACTTGAGATTACTTTCATGGGTTTGGTTTGCAGCTGTTATGCATGAAATTTATTCTTATGTATTCAGCTATCTAACATCTACAATTTCATATTTACATGTATAGCACTTAAATTGTTAATGTGACATCAAAAATATCATTATTAAAAACTTTTAAAAAGTAAAATACAAATGTTCATCCGTTCATGCAGATTTTTATGAAACCAGAGTGCTGTAAGTATAAATATCAATTTGTGTTAGATATGTAAATAAATAGGAATTTAATTCCTATTGTAGTGTGTATGTAAGTTTCCCAATATATTTGATGCACCTCCAACAAATTTTCATCAACTGGCAGGGATCGTGAGGCATAGCATAGATCTCGAGGTAATATTTTTATCAAGTAATGTTTAAACCTTGATAAAAAATCATTTAGAACTTTGATTTTAGCAAGCTTACATTCAATCGACAAGCTCAATAGGACAGACCCAATGATATCCAAATTTGCTCAGATTAAATCATTAAATCACTATTAAAAGATTTTCGGACACATTTGGAAGGTCGAACGAATGTTGAATCTAGCAAGCCTATAGTCAAATCGTGTCTTGATAAGACGAATTCAACGAGCCCAAGATCACTCAATTCTGACATCTTTAAGGCACTCAAATGTTCATTAAATGTTCATTAAATGTCATCTGAAAGGAAGCTCTTCGGACCGTCTGATTAAAGTATTTATATTTATGCATTAATAGACCCAGCACACTATAATAGAGCTCCACTTCTCTCATGAGGGAGGAGGAGAGTATGAAATATGAGAAATAGCTTGAAGCTTTAAGGAGATCAAGTTCAGCACCACCACTATTGACCGTCGTCGACCTCCGCTGATTGTTGTTAACTTTTGTCGATTACCGTTGATCACCACTGACTGTCGTTGACTTTCGTCAATCGCAGTTGGTTGTTGTCGACTGCGATTTACAAGTCAACCGTCCACTTTCATCCATTTTTCAAATCCTTAGTCAAATATCAAAATTCAAGGTAATTGTATAAGATTGGCTCATATTGATTTATTTTCCATCCTTCTAAGTTTCTGATAGTTTCTCCAAGCAAATAAACATGTTTTTAGATAAATTATCTTGGTCTTGCAAATCATCATGAAAGTCGATGGCTTTAGAATGATCCTTCACTGTTTATTAGGCTAATAGTGCTTGCCTTTTAATGAAACCCTTCATCTCTCAAAAGCTTTCAACATGCACCATGATTTAATTTAAATTTGATAAAATGTTAATCACTTCATAGTTTGGATTAACAAAAATTAATTACAGTTAATTGGTACTCTATAAAAAAAGATAAATGTAATAAAATATTTTTATTCTTTTATATGGTTTAGATTCATTGAAAGTCAGTAACTACAATTACATTCTTGAGAAGCTAATATTTGTCTATATTCATTTCTTCATTATAACAGTATTATTAAATATCAATTCATTTGTATTTACACATCACCACCTCAAGGCTTTGGTGTCATGAATTTATGCATAAAAATGGATATTTCTTTTACAAAATGTTAGTATTAGTGATATTTTTATGTAATATTAATGAAATTTAAATATTATATATGTGAATACCTAACTATGCAATATGCATATAAATGTCTCATGTTTTTAATGTATTATATGGCCTCTATCAAGATACAAAACTTAAAATTTTTTAATCCTTTTATAAAACTTAAAATTTTTTAATTATAATATTGTTTATTTCAATTATGAATTAGTGAAGAGTGGGTGAGTTGGAAAAAAAACTTACACAACTCCATCCACTCCCCCTCATTAATGCTCATTTAATAAATTGCCAGAGTTGGAAACCTCAAAAGCAGGCAAGTGTAGAAAGAAACCATAAAGAATGAAAAAGAGTAGCAGAGCATGATGCCTCTTTCTCTTGTCCCGTACAAAGTAAGAAACCTCACCCACTCCAATTTGTGGAGCCTGCCATTGTTAAAAAACTACCATTGCTATATTTTTAATAATAAAATACAAATTTTTTATGCATAAGTTAACTGACCTAGATGTGCAAATACATACAAATTTTGGGGTATATCTATAAATATTTCTTATTTTTAAATGTTTTTTAATGCTTTTTATATCTAATCTCTTAAACATATGATCGGATTAGGAGAGTAGATGTTTTAGATTCGACTTGTGTTAAGAAAGACAAAGATAAATCTAGAAAGACTTGGGCTTATTTTTTTAAAAATGATCTTAATTTACTAGAACTAAATGAAAATATAACACTAAATAGGACTTAATGGAGAAAAAAGGTTCATGTTGCCGACCCACGTAGTGAGATTAAGGCTTTATTGTTGTTGTTGTTGTTTATATCTAATCTTGGAGAGAATGAATAAATAAAATATTAATAAAATGATAAATACATTCATTATCCTTTTTTTTTTACTCATATTTCCTTAAAATTAAATCTTCATCCTCTAAATAAAGAGAAACTTAGGCTCCATTTCATTAGGATGGATAAAAATCAAGCTATTTTCAAATAAAAGATTAACTAAAATGAAATTCAAATCAATTTATTTCTTTTTTTACCTAATCTCTCCCTCTCTCTCCTCTGTCTCCGAGGTATGTATTATAGATTTGACCTTTCCAAAAGCACACAGGCGACACTCCAAAGCTGCACTCTTTCTTCTTCTCTCAGTCCACCATAAAAGTATGTAGCATTAAAGTGCATCCGTCCAAAAATGTAAATAGAACCATCTTTCCCAAGCGATATTGAATTTTTATTTAATGCAACTTTGCAAGCGAAGCTTTAAAACTTCCTTTAATGGCGGTTTTGTGTTGGGTCCATGGGAAACTCTTCCTTCATTCACAAGGTGAGCTCTTCTCGGATATATGAGTTCTCAAATCCCCCAACCTTGACCACCTCTCGAACCCCATTACCCATGCAATAAAGAATTCATATTTTGGGCTTTGATGCAATAAAGCCCTCGTCTTTGCCTTCTTCTTCCGCTTTTTTGACCCACCTTCTTCATTTCCATGGATTTCTCTTCTCCTTTGTTCATAAAATATGCGATCTTGGCTTGCGCACTGCTGTTCTCCTGCATTTTTTATGGAGCTTCATCGTCTCCCTGCCACTCCGGCGACCTTGTAGCTCTCCGGAACTTCGCCGGAACCCTAACCAACGGCTCTATTCTCCTCTCCTGGCCCGGCGACGATGCCTGCTGCCTCTGGGATGGAGTATGCTGCTCTCAGGATTCAAATGCGGCCTCCAATCTCAGCAGAGTAACCCACCTTCTTCTCCCAAATCGTGGTCTCGAGGGTTCCATATCTCCTGCCCTCTCCAATCTTGACGAGCTCCTTTCTCTCGACCTATCAAGCAATCTCCTTTCTGGCAGCATTCCGCTGGAACTCTCCCTTCTCCGCCGGCTCAACCATCTTGACCTCAGCCACAATGCTCTTTCTGGACCAGTCACCGCCATCTCCGCCATCAACACTCTTCAATCACTGAAACTCTCTTCCAATTTCTTCAAAGCCTCACTAACTGATCTTGGAGTTGACTTGCTCAATCTTATATATCTAAATATCAGTAACAATTCGTTCTACGGTTCCCTCACTCCCAGCATCTGCATTGGATCAACTTTGATTCAAGTTGCTGACATTTCAATGAATTCCTTCTCCGGCGAACTTGATGGGAATATTTTCTCTAACTGCAGCGCTTCGCTAAAGGAATTGAATTTGGGTTCAAATTTTCTTACAGGTAGCCTCCCCGATTCGCTCTTCGATTTGATTTCATTGCAAATGCTGTCTCTTTCATTCAATAATTTCTCCTGCGGTTTGAGTGAGAGATTAAACAAGCTCTCAGAACTAAGGAGATTGATTATCTCCGGCAATAGATTTTCTGGTGAACTTCCTGACGTGTTTGGAAATCTATCAATGCTTGAGCAGCTCATTGCTGATTCAAATTCATTCTCTGGAGAGCTTCCCAGATCTGTTGGAGATTGTTTCAAACTTAAATATTTGGATTTGAGAAACAATTCATTGACCGGGAGCATTAATATTGATTTCTCTGGCCTGACTTTGCTCACTACTCTTGATCTCGCAAGCAATAATTTTGAGGGCGATCTCCCTTCCAGCCTCTGTAATTGTCAGCAGCTTCGAATTCTTAGCTTCGCAAAAAATAGATTGTCTGGAGAGATTCCTAAAGAGTATGCAAAGCTAGAATCTCTCTCTTTCGTATCACTCTCCAATAACAGCTTCCATGACGTTTCAGGAGCAATGGCAGTATTCCAGAGCTGCAAGAATCTATCAGCACTGATTCTCACCAAGAATTTTCATGGTGAACTCATCCCTGAATTATCCTATGATTTCAGGAATTTGTCGATTCTGGCGCTCGGAAACTGTGCTCTTTTCGGCAAAATACCATTTTGGCTCACAAACTGCATTAACCTGCAGGTCCTTGATTTGTCCTGGAACCATTTGAGCGGAACAATTCCTCCATGGATGGGCCGGTTTGATAGATTGATATACTTGGACATTTCAAACAATTCGCTGAGTGGCAAAATCCCAAAGAGCTTCACAGAGCTGAAGAGCCTTAAACTCATTCATGCTTACATAAATCCAAACTCAATGAGTGAGCCATTATACGTGAAGCATAACCGGAGCGTCGGCGGATTACAGTATAATCAAATATCTGGTTTTCCACCAGCAATATATTTAAATGATAATGAAATTAATGGCACAATTTGGCCTGAATTTGGGCAGCTGAAAGCTCTTCATGTGTTGGATTTGAGCAACAATCATATCACTGGAACTATCCCTGAAACCATTTCGAATATGCAGAACTTGGAAATTTTAGATCTTTCTTCTAATGCTCTCAATGGAACCATTCCTTCTTCTCTGAGCAAGCTCACATTTTTATCAAAGTTTAATGTGGCACATAACAATTTGCATGGAGAAATACCAACTGGAGGCCAATTCTTCAGCTTCTCAAACTCGAGCTTTGAGGGCAATCCAGGACTATGTAGAGCATCTGATCCTTGCATTGAGAGCTCAGTGGGTGTGGGACGAACTCGAGAACTCCCTGCCGGCATTGGTAGCAGGATCGGAAAGAGTACCATACTTGGAATAATTATTAGTGTAGCGATCGGAATTGTGGTGCTCCTGGGTGTCATATTGCTCAACTTGTCAAGCAAAGAGGTTGGCGGCCAGGGGGAGGTTGAAGATGAAGTGGAAGAAGGATCAAGGAGATCTTTTGGTTCAACTTCGAAGATGGTGTTGTTCTTTCAGGGTTCTGATAGTAAGGATTTAACCATTAATGATCTTCTGAGAGCTACAAATGGTTTTGATCAGGCCAACATAATTGGTTGTGGTGGTTTTGGGCTGGTTTACAAGGCTTATCTTCCTGATGGAACAAAGGCTGCAATTAAGAAGCTTACAGGTGATTGTGGGCAGATGGAACGAGAATTTCGTGCCGAGGTAGAAGCTCTTTCGAGAGCCCAACACAAGAATCTTGTATCCTTAAAAGGGTACTGCAGGTAGGGGGTGGTATCTGAGTCAAGTTTGAATGAGCTAGAGTGTTTATTCAGCTCGAAGTATTAGCAAATGGGACAAATTTTTCTTTTTTTATTTGGCTCTTTTGCTTAGTGTTAGTTGCTCACATGTTGAATACTACATTAAAATTTTGGGAAATTTACCCACTATAGCGCATAATTCTTCTGTATTTACATATCTCACATCTAAACTTTCATATTTACATACATATCACTTTGATGCTTTAAACCAATGCATGAAAATGTGTATTTCATTTGTTAAAATTTAATAGCGGTGCTATTTCTGCTGTGATATTAAAAATCTGAGTGTTATGCGGATAAATATGAGAAGGTGCAAGACATTTAAATACATAAGAATTGTATGCTATGTATTTAAATGTCCCTAAAATTTTATATGCATGTATGTATGTATACATGCATATATAAGAGAAAAAGCCCAAATAGTCCAATAGTTTATAGAATATACACATACATTCTTACTTACATATATATATACATTTATAGAGAGAGAGAGAGAGAGAGAGAGAGAGAGAGAGAGAGGAGTTATTTTGAAGCCAAAGAGTAAGATATTTTGACAATTGTAACTGCAGGTATGGTGACGATCGGCTACTCATATACTCCTTCATGGAGAATGGAAGCTTAGACTATTGGCTTCATGAGAGAATGGATGGAGGCTGTCTTCTCTCATGGAAGACAAGGTTGAAGATTGCTCAGGGATCAGCAAGAGGACTGCAATATCTACACAAAGTTTGTCAGCCCAACATCATTCACCGCGACGTGAAATCCAGCAACATTCTACTGGACGAAAGATTCGAAGCTCACTTAGCCGATTTCGGCCTCTCCAGACTCATTCGTCCCCATGACACCCACGTCACCACCGAGCTCGTCGGCACTTTAGGCTATATTCCACCGGAGTACAGCCAGACTCTGATAGCTACTCCTAAAGGTGATGTTTTTAGCTTTGGCGTGGTGATAATGGAGCTTCTGACGGGAAGGAGGCCTGTGGACGTTTGTAAGGGAAAGGGTTGCAGGAATTTGGTTTCATGGGTGTTTCAGATGAGGGGGGAGGGGAAGGTGGAGATGGTGTTTGATGAGACAATGTGGAGGAAGGAAGATGAGGATGAGTTGATGAGGGTGCTGCATATTGCTTTTAGCTGTGTTTCTGCTGATCCAAAGCAAAGGCCTTCCATTGATGAAGTTGTTCTGTTGCTTGATCGAGTTGGGAGTGATTAATGATTTTCTTTTCTTTTGTTGTATTCTATCTTTTTTATTATTATAATTTTTTTTTAATATAGTTGGATGTGTGAATTATTTTAAGGAATTCAAAGGGTTGGAGATGAGAATTTGGAGGAATTTGTGGGTATGAAGTATTTTAAAAATTGATTGATTTAATGTCATCCCTACATCTCTTTTTTAAGGGGTATTTATCTGGATGCCACCAAACTTCTATTTAAATTTTACTTTTTTTTATATCTATACCACTCAAATCTATCTTTGCATCTAATTAATGTCAATCAGAATGGACGGAAATTACGTTGTTAAATTAGGAGTTTTTTATAATTAGGAGCTTCCTTATTTAGATTATTTTTAATATCTTTATCATGATTTATTTCCCTTTTAGCTGAATATTTAGATTAGAAATATTCATTATTAAGTTATCTAAAATAGATTATATAGAATATTTTGTACCTAAAATAGATTGTAAGATCATTATTTATTGGAATGAAAGCAAAGGGAAAAGGCAATCGAGCTTACTTAGAATTCAATATATTTGATTTTTAAAAAATTTATGCTCAAAATCAAAAATTACATAAATACCGACAATTTTTATGTGATTATATATCTAACATTTTGATACTTGTAAGAAAAGTCGTAGCAGATTATCGTATTAATGCGGTACAATGATTCAAGACACACTCAAAAGAGAAAAAAATAACTAGTAATTACACAATAAGTTTTTTTTTTTTTTTTTTTTTTTTTTTTTGCGGAAAACCCATAACGAGAAAAAAAAACATGAGGTCTATCCCAAATGAAAAATTCTTTATAAATTGGATATTACATGTACAGTTCCTCGTCTCACTTCTTACTACGTTGGGCGTGGTTGGCGGGTTTGACTGTGATCGATGTAGGCCGGTGGGTGGTGGTGGATGACAACTAGTAGTGGTCGATGGTAGTTAGTGATGGTCAAAAGTGGTCGATAATGATCAACGATGATCGAAGACGGTTGGTGGTAGTCGATAGTGATCTGCGGTGATTGACGGAGATCAGCGGTCGTCTTAAATTTAAAATAATAATATTTTTTATGTGAAAAGATTTAGATAATATAAATGTAAAAAAAATAAAGTTTAGAAGATTAGAGATGTAAATAGATAAGAATTGGGTGGTAAGTTTCCTTTAAATGATTTTGATCCCTCTTTGCAAAAATAACAGAAATATCAAAATGAATAAATTAAGAATAACAACTTATTCTCCGAAAATTTCTGAATTTGCTGGCTAGCTGCTATTATTAGTGGTTCAAAACGAAGAAAACTTGACCGTTAATTCGGATTTTTTTTTTGGCCAAAATGCAGCAGCGTCTGATCTGTATGGGTTCTCAAATCGACGGTCCTCGCAGCACCACGAGTTGTGCAAAATTCAACATCTTAAGGGCGTTTTAGTCATTCGGATATTACATATATGCCGCGCGAGTTAGGGCTTCTGACCCAATTCTTCTCCATCAATCTTGGCGGCTATAAGAGCATCCTATTTGCACGAGAGGGGAGAAGGAGAAGGAAGAGGTGAGGAGCGCCGTTGACAAGCGGCCTTCTCTTGGTGAGTTTATTCGTGCAACCATGCTTTCTCCCTTCTTCCGATCTTTCTCTTATGTTTCTTTGTTTTTTTTGTTTTTTTTTTCTTTTGATTCAACCGCTTAAAAGATTCGTCTTTTTAGATTTACCTGCAGTATTAGTAGATCTGGGAATTTTATAATTTACGGTTGTTTGACGTTTGGTGCTACTTAGATTGAGTAATTTTGATCATCCAGGCTTTCCTTTTTGTTAACTTGCTATGTTTCTTATAGATCTGAAGTCTTCTGTAGTTTTGTGATGTTCTGGATGTATTTTTTCTAGGGGATTCTGGATTATTTGGCGGATAATAATATAGTTTGTATTAATTCGAGATTTCCTTTAGACATTATGCATCAGATCTGCTCCGTTGTGGTTGTATTATGAGCTTATCAAGCTCGATCTACTGGCATATTGTGATCTGTTACCTCTATTGTTGGCTGTAGTAGATAAGAGAATATAAATCATGGTTTTTTTAATTTCAATTTTGGTTGAAGCTACGATTTTCCATGTTTATTCCATCAATAACTTCGTTTGCAAAATATTCTCCTGGGGAGGGGGCGATAAGTTTTTATGTCTTGGGTCATGTATGCAGCGTCTCCTTACCTTGAGAAAGCTATTGTTGTGATTGTGTGGTTGCGTTAAATTCATACTGGTTATAAGCTTCCACCACCTAAGAGCCTAAGAATACCATGTATGTGAGATTCCCTACTAGCTGGTGCTGCAACTGATAACAATTTTCAATCACGGTTTCATATGTTATCCGAAAATGGTGAGAATTGTGTGTCCTATTGTCCCAGGTCCCTTCTTGCGACAACAATTACTAAGTTTAGTGTAGTTTTTCATCTTTGTTGCATACTTTCTATCTTTGTAGACTTTTTCTACTATTGTTTATACCAAGTATTAATTTTTGTTACACTTCATTATACTAAATATTAGCATATTGTAAAGTAAATATAAAATAAAAATAAATAATGCACTTAGCATGAACGTGAAACTATTAGAGTTATCTCATTTTCTTGTTTTGTATGAATTTGATATACTTTGATCAAAATGCCATTGAACTTTCTAAATGACCACTTGTAGAACAATGGCATAAGGATCATTTGATCAATCACTTGCTGGTCTGAATCATTCATGACTGGTAAATGGAATCGTAAAAAAAAACTATATTAAAACATGTGTGCTGCCACATGGATTTGTGCTTCCACTCGTTCACCGTAATGAATCATGTCCGCTTGATGTAATTTCTCCGGTTATTTATTTATTTATATCTTTAGAAAGTGTTCTTGGTTGCTCTTTTAGATTTTGGATGAGTTTATGGGAGAAATTGGGCACTGGTGAAAGATACTCTTTAGCCACTTGGATCCTTATTAGAGCCTGTCTTTTGAACTTTGGAGGTAATTGGTTATACTTTTAGATTTTGGATAAGTTTATTGAAGAAGGACACAGGTGAAAGGTAAATCATTAGCCACTTGGATCCTTATTTGAGCCTATGTTTTGAACTTTGGAGGTAATGGGTAGTCATACATATTTGCCTGAATACTGGATATATTAACATTGAATAAAATTTAAATGAACATTCATATGTTGTAAACTTATTTGGTGGGATGAAATTGGCAGGAGGAAGCGGCTCGGACCATAACTTGTTAAAGAAGTTATTGGAAGATTTAGTTAATCTATAAGACATTGTTATGCCCTTATGGTATCAAAAGCATTTTGTTGACAGTGTGAATGGTTTAAAAAGAGCTGGACTCCTAGAAAGGTGATCTTGTGCTTTTAAAGCATTCTTAGTTCAAGGTGATGCGTTTTGGTTTCAAAGTGAATTTAGCATCTATTTTTTGTTGAACCTTTTGAGATTCTTAGATGTATGATATTCTTTGTATTTATCAGCTTGAGTTTTGGAAGTTATTTTTTCTTTTTTTTTGTTATTCTTAATTAAATTAAGAATTCATCTGTAATAAACTCTTTTGAGGGGGTTTTAAGTAAATCCAGTTTGGTCACTCTTATGCGTTCTTGTAGCTTTTTTTCTTTTTGGTACTTCTGGAGCTGTGTTTACAGACTTCATAGGATAATATTACATTTCTGGTGATTTTATTTGCTCGTAACAGAAGATTTTGTTGAATTTTATGGACATATTATAATTGATATGATACTAATACATAAATTACTGTTGATGGCTTTAATTTTATGATTGATTTCTATTCTGTTGGTGGAATAAGCTGTGTATGATCGATTAACTGTATGCATATCTCAGCCAAGAAATCATATGCAGCAAAATTCTTACAGAGTGTTTATGGCAAAACAATTCCTAGTGTGCACTAAAGTATTCTGTTTTTGTTTCAACGATATTATATATATAGTATGCTTTGGTGCCTTTGACCTAAAACTTCTTTGCCAATTATCAACCAAATGATAGTTTGATATTATTTTCTAATTGAAGAACAGCATTTTAAATTTGTTGTAAATTTTCTATGAAGTGTTTGTCTTTTGACAACGGTTGCTGGTTAATGGTGTTTGTTTGGTCTACATCTTCAGGGCATATTATTTCGTCTTATTAGACTTCTTTAAAAAAAAGTTCTGCCTGTGTGGTAGAAGCTCACGTGATTCTATTCCCTGTTCTCTTATCTGTAAATTCCATTTCTTTTTTCCATTTTTACATCGTTGTATGTGTGCGCTCCTATGTTTTTGCATGTTTCTATGCCTCTTCGCTTCTGCTTTGCGGTTATTGCAATTTCCTTGTTTATTTTTATTGCTAACCACTGGTAGGCCCTGTGCAGGTCGGTTAAATATGGAAGACCAGCTAAGATATCCATCTGTGCTACAGAAATTGAATGGACAATCTTACTTCGTTTCTAAGCTTGCCCCTCGTTCCCCTGTTAGGAATAGCAGCGTTCACAAATTCCCTCATACCTATGGCAATGCAGCACTGCAGATCCCAATCATGCAAAATTATCACGGAAGCATCCCACCCATCACTCCATCCTTTTCTGTCGTTGCTTCTGCACCAAAGGAAGCTGGCGCTACTGGATTCCTTATTGATTTCCTCATGGGAGGAGTCTCTGCTGCCGTCTCAAAAACAGCTGCAGCTCCCATTGAGCGTGTCAAGCTATTGATCCAAAACCAGGATGAGATGATCAAGGCCGGTCGTCTCTCTGAGCCCTACAAAGGCATCGGCGATTGTTTCGCCCGAACAATGAAAGACGAAGGTGTTGTTGCTCTTTGGCGAGGCAACACCGCCAATGTCATCCGTTACTTCCCCACGCAGGTTTATCTCTATAACATGTTTTTTGGGCTCTAAACGAGCATGCTCAGGCTTGTGTTCGGCTGGTATGAAATTTGTTTGTTGGAATTAAAAAAATTATTAAAAAATTAAATTTTTAAGTAAAAATATATCTAGAGTTCTTTGAGGAAAAAAAATTATTGCTTTAATAAGTTATTTAATATAACATTCATGATTTATTAATTTTATATGTATGTATGAATGTATGTATGCATGTATGCATGTATGCATGCATATATCTATATATATTTGTTTAATTAATTTGGGCCAAAACGATAACACGATCGAACAAATATTTGTTTGTGTTTAGCTCGGTTACAAATCAAGCTCAAAAAGTTTGTTTTTGTTCCGCTCGCCTAATGAATGAATCAAACACTGATACTTAACAAGCCACTTCGTGAGCAAGCTATGTTGAAAGCTTTACATGCATTTTGTCCTGATTGTTTACTTTTTTTATACCACCTTTTTTGGTTCTCTCATCTAAACAAAATCTCATCTTTTTGTGCAGGCTTTGAATTTTGCCTTCAAGGATTACTTCAAAAAGATGTTTAACTTTAAGAAGGACAAGGATGGCTATTGGAAATGGTTCGCAGGCAACTTGGCTTCTGGTGGACTCGCCGGTGCTTCCTCACTTATGTTTGTGTACTCTCTGGACTATGCACGAACCCGTCTGGCTAATGATGCCAAAGCTGCCAAGAAAGGAGGTGAAAGGCAGTTCAATGGTCTCGTTGATGTTTACAGGAAGACCATTCAATCTGATGGCGTGGTCGGACTCTATCGTGGCTTCAACATCTCTTGTGTCGGCATCATAGTGTACCGCGGACTCTACTTCGGAATGTATGATTCCTTGAAACCAGTGGTTTTGGTTGGCGCCTTACAGGTTTGTTGGATTAAATTATATGTACTATCAATAGTTTAGTATTTTTATAACATCATTATAATATTTCTTATTGGAATTCTTTGCAGGACAACTTCTTCGCAAGTTTCTTGCTTGGATGGGGTATTACAATTGGTGCGGGTCTTGCCTCGTATCCGATCGACACTGTTCGTAGAAGAATGATGATGACGTCCGGCGAAGCCGTCAAGTACAAGGGCTCGTTGGATGCGTTCAAGCAGATTTTGAAGAACGAGGGCACCAAATCTCTATTCAAGGGGGCCGGCGCCAATATTCTGCGTGCTGTTGCGGGTGCTGGTGTGCTTGCCGGTTATGATAAGCTTCAGGTGTTGGTCTTTGGAAAGAAGTATGGTTCCGGTGGTGGGGGCTAATGCTTTCAGAGCTTTTTTTTTGGATTCATGAGATTGAGTTATTGATGATGATGATGATGATGATGATGAACACATAATGGTAGGATTTTATTATCTGCGCTTTTTTAATTTTCAATCTTCCTTCAGAATAATTCTTGCAACTGATTAGCCAAAATTTTCCCTTGGGGTTTTTCTTGGGGTTAATGGAGTGGCTTTGAACTTTGTTCTTGATGTTTTTTTGTTTTTTGTTTTTTTTTTTTTTTTTTTTTGAACCGAGATAAGAATGGTCTTCAATGTTTGAGAATTATCTTTTTGTGTGTTTTAGATATCTGCAAACATTATATTTCGAGGAATGCCTCCTTCAAATTATTTGATAATATATATATAAACATTGGTGTCTATTTAAGTTCAAGTGATGTGTTTGATTGTTTTGTGGTTGCAAGTTTTGAGTGGTGCTAAAATTTCTGGTAAATTTTTGACATTGCATTAAAAATTTCATTATCAGTAATTTTAAAAAAAGTGCAATGTATCTTTCCATGCCTTGATTTTTAATACTGGGTTATAAATGTAAATACCAAACTTTAGGTGTTAGGTATGTCAAAACATAAGAATGGTGTGGTATGCATGTAAATTTCCCATTTACATTGATGCTGCTTCTTTTTATCAGCATCCGGTGGTTGTCATTTTTTGTGTTTGACGATGTAAACTGTTCTTGTGTTTATATCTGAGTTCTTTTACATCTAATTAGATTAAAAAGGAGTTGGAGAGATCAGTTTCAGTTCTTGTTATGGTTTGAGTACATTTAGAATGTTAACTTTTATTATGTGTTTGAAAATATTTAGAATATTATTTAGTAATGATGTTTGATTTCTATGGACTCCCGTTGCATTGCTGATACTCGAGTCTGATATAATTTTGGTTGCTAGTATGTCTTTTAGGATTATTCATAGACTTTTAACACGTTCTTCATATGGATGTCCATATACCATGTGACATCTATGAAGGACATTTTGACTTGGCACTCCTTTTTAGTCCTCCAACTCAACCTAAACCCTAGTTACTTAATGGTGGTGGCTTTCTTGCGGCATTCAAAGCTCTACCATCACTTGATGTTGTCGAATCACTTTGTGCTCTGACAACTTTTTGTTCATTATTGATAAAATCGGTTCTAGTACTCCATTGTTGTTATTGTGGTCTTTAGCCCCATTATTGTTGGCTTGCTCCTTCGTGGTTAGTGGCTCTACTGAAAAGCTTAGAGGTTTTTTGGGATCAATTTTTATCTTTTATTTTTGAAAACAAAAAAAAAAAATATGAAACAAACTTATAATTAGTGAACATGTTTTTGGTTTGATTATCTATTTTTTGTTTTATTTCTATTTTTTTTATTTTGTTGGGATAGCACCTCTATTTTTAAATTACTTAAAAAGAAAAAGATATATTTTTGACTATTTTTAAAAGGCTAAACAACTCGAAGTCTGCATGTCGCCAGCCTCTGCCCGTGCCTGCCACCTGCCTATAGCTTATTGCTGCCCCCCTGTCGGTGCTGCAGCATGCCGTTGGCCCTAACCCATCGCCACAGCTGGGTGCTGCCCCCACCCATCTCATGTTTCGTGCAGGGTGGAGCAAGAAAGATGGCATATACATCATGGGCAGCAGGGTTTAATATTAGAACGTATGTGAACCCCAAACACTCCCTAACCTCCAGGTAGATGTCTAATGTAGTGATGTGCCGTAAAATTAATCGGTTGGTGAGTATGTTTTGCATCGCATGCCTCATTGCTAGTAGCCCAATTGTCATAGTTATGGTGATGTGAAACCACATTTGCCAATCTATATCAATTCGTCATTTTGAGAGTATATTAGTCGGAAATAAAATAAGTATTTTTAAGTTAGCAGATTCGTGTTTATCCTTCTCTATAAAAAAGTTAGAGTTATCATAACTGGTATTTTACAATTGCTTTACATGTCAATTTTTTTCCACTTGAGGAAGGTGATCAAATAGCTAATCAAAGAATACTCTTTTAACTATATTGTTTTTTGCATTAGCCATACTCCTTTGAATAGTCTCTCTAGCTTGACCATGCTCTTTTTGGCTAGGCTACTTTATAATTTAGTCACAATAAATCAATTTCCCAATGTATGGTCATACCTTTATTTAATCATACTATTCTTAGCACATAAATGCCGTGTTGGCTATGTTTTTTTTAGAACTAGATGGTCAATCAACTCAATTCTTTTTACTTAATATACTCTTAGCCTAACTGTACTCTTTTGATTTTACTCAAAACTCTTCATGATATTACTATGCTATTTTGATTGTCATTTTTTTAACTAGTTCATGCGCTTTTGATTAAATCATTTTGTTACTTGGTCATACATTTTGGGTGACAACTTTTATTTGATTATAAACTTGTAATTAACTTAGTTTTTTATTCAAGTACTTCGTCTCATATGATCATGCATTCTGCACATTAGAAACTCTCATTTAATCAATATTTTTTATTCTTTTAGATATTTAAAAGCCGTTAAAATATCATAATCAATTTGAGTTTGATTGGTTGATAGTCTTAATCATCTCTATCTCATATTATTTTCTTAGTTGCATGTGTTTGAGTTAGCATAAATTGGCTAACTAGATTTATTCTTAACTTTAGGATTGCTTATGGTTATGACAAATTAATTGTTATTTTTGGGTGATTGTTCATTTGATAACTTATTCTATTGCATCCATATCTCATATGGCTAATTAGAGAAGCTTTTAAAATTAAAAATATTTTTAGGCCATGTATGAGGCTAGTTTTTTTATTTTTTTAGTTTTAATCTTTTGAAATGTGTGAATTGATATCTACTTGTAAGTCTCTTTAAGCATTATTGTATGTTATTTTAAAATTTTAATAATTTTAAGGTGAAGTCTTTAACTTAATTGGATTGCTAAGATAAGATAATTTTGTAACCCATCACAATTGGGTTGTAAGTGAGTCAAGCTGACTTATGAACTAAGTGGCTCGTGAACTAAGCTCAATGAGCTAACAAGTCAAGTTCAAGCTAGTCTTGACTTGACTCTTTAGCCTGATATTAAATTTGAAGACTTTGTTTTTGAAGTATTAAACTTGTTCAAAAAATAATAGTTTGTATTGTATATTTTGTGATATCTTATTATTTCTTTCATAATTGTTTATTCTATTTGTCATTTTATTATAATGATACCTCAAAATCTGAAATTAGAATAAATTTTTATCTTTTATGATAAACAAGCCAGTTAGTGAGCAGGTTCAAACTCGTAAACAAGCTCGAGCATAGAATTTAATAAAATTAATCAAGCTGAAGCTAGGCGTGGCTCAAGCTCAGACTCGATTCATTTACACCCGTAATCATATGAGCTAACTCAACCACTCTTTAACTTTGTACATTCTTCACGTTATCATAAAACACACCCATAGTTCTTGGTATATATATATATATATATATAGTAAATATCGAATAAGTTAATTTATGTGACTGGTTCGATAGTTACTAGAAGCGTGCTGATAATGATTGATTGGGTGTTGATGGCTGCTAATTGGCAACCGAGGTGGGTCAGTAGGATTGGTGACTAAAATCATCTATGATAGAAAATTATTTAAAGTGCTTTAAAAATTCATTTTAATTATTTTAAAAAAATATAAATAGTTAAAGCTCACTGAATAAAATATTTTCTAAAAAAATAAAAGTGATCCCGAATAAACTTTTAGTTGATCGCTCATTCTGTAAGCACTTAATTATTAAGATGCATTATCACTAAGATCAGTCTTATCTCCAAATTATAACTACAAGTACTTGATGACTAACCCAATTTTCTTAATCCGCTTGCCACTTTGATCTATAATGTTGCTCTGATTTGATATTACCATCCAATTTCTACAAATTCACTGCTTACAAATGATATATTTGATGAACATGTCTTAAATAGTAAAGATTAGGAATCCATACTTGAGAATTATACTTTAATGAGTTAAACCTCATGAGGGGTAATAAGTTTGTATCATCGCCCAAGGGTGGGATCATCTCGTGCCTTTTTTAGCCCCGCAAAATGTATATTAGTAAAGCGGCAAAATATGAAGCTCTGATAGCATGTTTAGAATTAGCATTTTGATGGCCATCCTTTGAGTTTGGGCTTTCGGAGATGCATGGTTGCTTATTAATCAAGTTGGTGAGACCTTCAAAGTTTTCAAGAGTAAGATCCTCCCATACCATAACGACTATGTGAAACTCTTATATTCTTTGTATTTTTTATATTAAAATTTTAAGCTAAGAAGAATATGTTATATTTTCAAATTTTTATGATATAATTCAAAGTTTATGAAATATCATTTATATGTCTTACAATAACAAAATTGATCAAATATTCTTAGTATCTTATTTTTTTGGCATAACATGCTCAAAAATTTATTTTGGATCAACACAGCGCCAAAATTTCAAGAAATGTTAGAGTAATATGTAAGGAAATATTCAACCAAGTTATATTCCCTTCCTATTTTCAGTGCCTTACTCATCTCTGAAGATTGTTGTTGTTCATGAGTAATACTTAGGAGGGAAAAATTCTAACACTAAGCTTATGTCTCCATCTTAAGCTAGCCATTCAAAGTTAGTATTATTACAAGTTTTTTCACACTTTGAACCCTAAACCTAGAAGGACATTATATGTCACATTATCATCATTAATTATTGATTATAAATTATCATGGCCTTGATCAAACTATGCCTAAGTCATGATCAAACATTCAAAGTATAAGATTTGAATAATGATCGAAGAATGATCAAACTTTGTTTGAATAATGATCGAAGAAGGCTTGAAAGTGTCTCAAATAATGACAAAACAAAATATTCAATTGTAATGCAAAAGATGATCAATGAATAATCGATTGTGGCTTGAAGAATGGTCATATAATAATTAAGAGGGTTCAACTTTAGTTCGAACAATAAACAAATAGGTCTTAATATTAGATTGGTCAAGATTTGATCAACATTAGATCATAATTTGAGCATGATTTTGATCTAAATAGTATTTAAACAATATTCAAACATAATACAACATAATTTGAATTTACTATTTTGCACTTATTGTATTTTTTTTTTGTAAATAAATTGAGAAATTTCTCACTATCTATGCAAATTAGTTGGGTTTGATAAGGAAATTATTTAAATAGTTTGAGGCAAATGACAGATAAATTAAATAATGTATTGAAACACTCACAATAGATATAGGAGGAGCAATTTAAATAAATTGCTTTATCGATGTAATCTTATTCATACGTATAAAAATTTTGGGGATATTACATTTTTAGTGTATAAAATATTAGTGTTTACATATCTCACATTTAAATTTTTATATTTACATAGGGTTTAATAATACCTAAATTATTTTAATACCCCAGCCCTTTGTTTCCTCTCTATTGTCTCCACCATTGAAAGCATGTTATGGTGAGATAGTGGAGCTCAACATCACCCCATCATCTTGACTTGTGATAACTTTCTAATGTTATAATGCTTCATGTTCTATTTATTTAAAATCCCCAAAAAGTTGTGTTTGGTAAGTTATATTTGTTATTAATGTGACTAATAGATTTCTACAATGATGTATGCTTTTATTAACACTGTCATTGTCGGGTCCTAAGTTCTGAATTCACAAAATGGTGGTCGTGTTTGGCAGTCAACAACCAACATAAAATTTTTATTGAAAAATAATGAAATGACTCCTTTAAATCATTGCGTAAATTTTAGGGCGTCCCCTAAAAACAATGCATTGTATGATCAGAATATAATGAAAAATGTGTAAAAGCCGCTACACCATCTCCCGGGTATAGTGTCAAATAAGCAAGGGTTTCAATATTATGGATGGATGCAAGCAAAAAAAGTTAATTAGTTTAAGAAACTAATAATATGATAAAATATTAGAATATAGGTACTCTCACGAGTAAATTAACAGAATTAGTATATATTAGGGTTCCTCAGAAGATGAATATTTTATGCATTAAAGAAATTAAATGTGTTAGAGAAAAGTGTAAGAAGATTGATAGTTTAGGCTTTAAACTTTGATATTTAGATAGGAGTCACACTAAAAAAGGTGTAAATGTAATTATAGATAAGAGTTCGAATGCTAATGTTGTAAAAAATCAATATAATTAAAGATAAAATTATAGCTAAAAATTGCTTTTGATACTAAAATTTTTAATGTTATAAGGTACTTATGCTCCTGAAGTAGGTTTACATATATGTTCAAAAGATTAATTCTGAAATGACTTAGAAAAATTAATACAAATGATACCTCTTAGAAGAAAAAAATTTTATTGGAGGAGATTTCAATGGGAATGATTGTAGAGTGGTAAAAAATTTTAGAAATATTCATAGTTGCTACCGTTTTGGAGTAATTAATGAAGAATATAGAATCATATTAGATTTTGCTTTAGCTTATAATTTTATTTTTACTAATACTTTATTTAAGAAAAGAGATAAACATATTATTACTTATAAGAATTGATATAATAAATCACATTGATTATTTTATTATAAGAAAAAGAGATCGTAAAGAATATAAAAATTGTAACACTTTTCCTAGTGAAAATTAAATACTTTAGTATCGATTATTAGTTTGGGATTTTAAGATGAAAAATTACAATATAAAGAATATAACAAAACATTGTCAAAAAATTAGGAAAGGTCACCTAAAATGCACAAAAAAAAAATTAAAGTAAATTTTAATATTTGGGATGTTCATGAAAAAACCAATTCTATGTTGAACAAAGTAACAAGAACTATTAAATAAGTGACAAAAGATTTACTTGGAGAATAAAAAGAAAAAAATTATATAAAAAATCAATCGTTTCTGGTGGAATAATAAAAAGTAAGAAAAAAATAAAATATAAGAAATTGTGTTATAAAAATTGATTTAAATATAAAAACTTAGAGAACTGAAAAAAATATAAGGTGACTCGTAGGGAGTCTAAGGGAACAATTTATGACGCTAAAAATTCTATTTTTAGTTATCTTTATAATATATTAGGTACTAAATATGGCGAAAAAAATATATATATATATATATATAAACTAGCTAAACAGAAAAAAAGAAAAGAAAATATTTAATTTAAGTATATTAAAGATGGAAATCAAAAAGTAATTTTCTTAGAAGAAGAAATTCAATATAAATAAGTGAGTGATTTTGATAAATTTTTCAATGAATATTTTTAAAATATGATCAATCTTAGTGATCTTAATATCATTAGCAATAGTAAAACTTTTTATTTTTACAGTCGCATTAGTAAAAGATAAGTTGAGAAGGCTTTGAAGAAAATCAAGGTGGAAAATCTGTGGGACTAAATGATATCTAGAAGATTTGAGATATTCTTGGCTTATTAAACTATTTAATATTATTTTTAAAACTAAAAAGATGCTCGAGGAGTAGAGGAAGAGTATTTTAGTCTCCATTTCAAGAATAAAGGGGATGTATAAGTTTGTGCAAAATATAGAAGAATTATGAGAGATGATAATTGAACATAGTTTAAGACGTGACACAAAACTTACTCATAATCAATTTATATTTATGCGGGGCAAGTCTATTATGGAAGCTATAAATTTATTGAGAGGTTTGATGGAGAAGTACAGAGAGAGTAAGGAGGACCAATTTATGATTTTTATGGATTTAGAAAAAAAAAAGCTTATGATAAGGTTCTAATAGAAGTTCTTTAGAAAATTTTAGAAAAGAAAGATGTTGATATGACTTATATTCAAATCATTAAAGATATATATACTGGATTGTTACTTGTGTTCAAACAGAAGGATGATTGATCAAGTGTTTTCCTATTTCAATCAAATTACATTAGATATCAACTTTAAGCCTGTATATTTTTGTTTTAGTTATGGATGCTCTTACTGGACATTTACAGGAGGATGTACCTTAGTTTATGCTTTTCGCGGATGATATCTTTCTTGTGGATAAGATTATAGAAAGAGTTAAGTGAAAATTTGAATTATGGAGATCTACATTACAGTTTAAAGTCTTTCCTTTGAGTAGATCTAAAATTGAATATATTGAATGTAATTTTAGTAGTTGCTCTGGTGGCAGAATTGTAACTATGAGTTATCAAATCATTAAAAGGTGTGAACATTTTAGATATCTCGGGTCTATTATTCAGCATGACAGTGATATAGATAGGATTGCTATTAGTAGAATCATGTTGGTTGGTTGCAATGGAGGAATGCATCAGGCCTATTATGTGATAGAAAATTACTGCTTAGACTTGATGAAAAAATTTATAAGATGATAGTGAGACATGCATTGCTTTATGGCACAAGTTGGCCTTTAAAAGAGAAGCATAAAACAAAGTTAAGTGTTGCTGAGATGAGATCGCTTAGGTAGATGAGTGGCTTGACACATAGAGACAAAATGCAAAACGAATCTACCCATGAAAGGGTTGATGTAGCTTCAGTGGCAACAAAGATTAGAGAGAGTCATCTTAGATGATTTGGTCACATTGAACATTGACCATCTGATGATCCTTGTAGGAGGGTAGATGTTTTATATTAGACTTATGTTATGAAAGGCAAATGTAGACAAAAAAAAAATTGAGCATATTGTATAAAAAATGATCTTAATCTATTAGAATTAAAGAAAATATGACACTCAATATACATCATGGAGAAAAAAATTATTCATGTAGTCGACCCCACTTAGTGGGAAAAAGGCTTGTTGTTGTTGATGTATGCTTTCATTATAGTGAGTTATAAAAATTGTTTAATAGTATGTTTGTACTTCATTTTAAATTGAACATATTTGAACTATGTTTGAGTACAGTTTAAACTTTGCTCAAGGCTTATTCTAATCTTATCAAGAAAACTACCTTTTTTCTTGCATCATCAATCATTTACTCATTTTTTTTATGAATATCCTACTATGTCTTCTTTATGTTCTCTTTTGTACAGTAAAGAATATTTATCTATTATTCACCTTTGGAAAGTAATTAGTAAGTTTATAATGTCGTTGTTGTAGAAATGAGTGTTCAAATCATATTTAAACCAAGATTAAATCATATTTGAATGACAATTGAACAACATGATTCATATTATATTTGAACATGATTTGAACGTATTCGAAAGAGCACATTATGATAGTTTAAACATGTTCTAATAATGTTTGATTATTTTTTTAATACAGTTCAAACATGATTCAAATAAGACCAAAAGTGTGATTTGAACAAAGCTCAATCTAAAAGTGTTCAAATAATGTTTGATAAATAATTGAAGAAGGTTTGAAAGTTTTCCAAATATATGTTATAAGAAAGTTTGAAACCCAATATTTGATACTCTATCCAGTTACACGATTGCTTTGTCAAAATAATCTAATATATAAAATATGATAAAACATTAAAAAAAAGGCATTTGAATCCAAATTTGTCGTTGGATCACATCTTAAAGTATCAGAGCATTATAAAGAAGAGAGAGTGTGTGAGAGAGAGGAGGGCAACACGAATTTCCACTCTAAAGTAAACTGGGACATTCCCGGGCTCTTGAGACCTTTTTTATATAATCGAATATTTTTGATATATAAGAGAAGGGAGAGAGCCTAAAAAGGGAGGTTCCTCTTACATGAAACAACCCTTTATTTATAGTAGAGGGACTGCAATGAAGAAATATTATATTTCTAATCATTCTTTAATGAGGGTTGTACATGTTATTTTGGTAATTTTATATCAGTCAGCTCATGGCTCGACTATCTTTAGGCTTGTCCAGGTTACTGGTCGTCAAGACTTCTATCTTCTTGATTTCTGGTCATCGGGACGTCTGGCTGTCGAGACTTCTGGTTGTCCCTCTGAGAGATTCGGTCTGACACATTTTTTGTGTACAAATACCCAAGTTTGTTGAAATCATTGACAAAATAAAGAACTCCATTGTAAGAGTCAATTTATATTTGCGAGCAATAAAATCTTGAATGTGATAATGCTAATATAGAAGAATTATGGGAGATGATAATTGAGCATAGGTTAAGACGTGACACAAAACTTACTCATAATCAATTTATATTTATGCGGGGCAAGTCTATTATGGAAGCTATAAATTTATTGAGAGGTTTGATGGAGAAGTACAGAGAGAGTAAGGAGGATCTATATATGATTTTTATGGATTTAGAAAAAGCTTGTGATAAGGTTCTAATAGAAGTTCCTTAGAAAATTCTAGAAAAGAAAGATGTTGATATGAACTTATATTCAAATCATTAAAGATATATATGTTGGATTTGTTACTTGTGTTCAAATAGAAGGATGATTGACCAAGTGTTTTCCTATTTCAATCAAATTACATTAGATATCAACTTTAAGCATGTATATTTTTGTTTTAGTTATGGATGCTCTTACTGGACATTTACAGGAGGATGTACCTTAGTGTATGCTTTACGTGGATGATATCTTTCCCGTGGATAAGATTAGAGAAATAGTTAAGGGAGAACTTGAATTATGGAGATCTACATTACAGTCTAAAGGCCTTCCTTTGAGTAGATCTAAAATTGAATACATGGAACATAATTTTAGTAGTAGTAGCTCTGGTGGCAGAATTGTAACCATGAGCTATCAAATCATTAAAAGGTATGAACATTTTAGATATCTCGGGTCTATTATTCAAAGTGACGATGATATAGATAGGATTGCTATTAGTAGAATTAGGTTGGTCGGTTGAAATGGAGGAATGCATCAGGCCTATTACGTGATAGAAAATTACCGCTTAGACTTGATGGAAAATATAATAAGATGATAGTGAGACATGCATTGCTTCATGGCACAAGTTGGCATTTAAAATAGAAGCATAAAACAAAGTTAAGTGTTGCTGAGATGAGATCGCTTAGGTGGATGAGTGGCTTGACACTTAGAGACAAAATGCGAAATGAATCTACACATGAAAGGGTTGATGTAGCTTCAGTGGCAAAAAAGATTAGAGAGGGTCATCTTAGTGGTTTGGTCACATTGAACATTGACCATCTGGTGATCCTTTTCGGAAGGTAGATGTTTTATATTAGACTTATGTTTTGAAAGGCTAAGGCAGACAAAAAAAAAAGGGCATATTGTATAAAAAATGATCTTAATCTATTAGAATTAATGAAAATATGACATTATGAGAGCTTTGTTCAAATACCACTTTTGGCCTTGTTTGAATCTATAATGGACCAAAATCCCTCTTAGAAATTCGGCCTGACACATTTCCTGTGTACAAATACCCATATTTGTTGAAATTATTGAAAAAATAAAGAACATTGTGAGAGTCAATTTATGCTTGTGATCAATAAAATATTGAATGCGATAATGTTAATATATGGAAATAGTGAGCTTTTATTCTCTCTTGACTATAATATAAAATCTAGAATGAAATAATGCTAATATATTTAGTTCAAAATAAGCATTTAGTCATATTTCCAAAAGAAATAAAAATCCGGCATATATCTCCAAACTTTGCTATAATGGGCCAAATATATACTAATTTTCGTAAATAATGTTTGTTTGTTTATATATCAATAAAATCATGTATCCTAGAGGGTAGCTTTTATAATTTTATAGAAGAATTTGTTACTTTATTTATTCTTTCTAAGGTATCTACTACAATTATAATTTAAAATATTTTTCTCCCAAATTATCATAAGAAGTTTATTATTATTGATTTTCTAATGCTATTTAAAAAATCTAAATGTCACATAAATAAATATTAAATTTATTTATTATTAGCCATATAAATATATATAAATTATAATATCTCCATGAAAATTTACATTTTTGTAAAGTAGTTGCGTGTGGAGCAGTTTGTGCATTTCAAGATAAGCTGTTTATCCCAAAACACAGTCCGCACTTATAAGCTGCCCCCAAACTGATCTTTCAAGTTTTTGTTTATATCATGTCAATGTTCATATCGCTTCAAAAATTGCATTTTTACCAACTTTAGAACAGTGAAATAAACATTTCATACAAAAGTAAAGTGATATAAATGTAAAATTGAAAATCTGGATGTTATGTATGTAAATACATTAGAATCATACGGTATGCATGCAAATCTTCCTTTTTTTTAGAAATCAAAACCCTGGAAAAAATAATCTAATTCCATAAATATTTCCAGTTCCAAACCCTAGAAACTTAAATTAAATGAAAATAAAAGAATGTGAGAAAAATTGACACAAATTTCTTCATTTCATTCCATCAAAACTCATTCTTTCATTCCTCCCAAGGGAAGAAAGCGAAGATTTACATCTCCGTCGTCATCCGGATGAGATCGACCTCTGCCCCGCCTCTCTGGTGACAGCTAAAACCCTCAAAATCCCCTTTTCACTCCATTTCAATCTCGCGACAGCGATTTGTAGTGTCACCTCGCGATCGATCTGTTCATTTTTTTGTCTTTGCGTCTAAGTTACGGCGGCGAGTTCTTCCACTCGGTCTTGGTCGTACCGTCATCGCCAAGGTTTTGGTCGGCAGGATCAAATCAGATGGGATTGTTGGCAATGGGTCTGCCTTTAGAGTGCGGATTATGAACGCTTTGAAGTGGGGTTTCGTTTCCCGTCGTCCTCTGGGTTTCTGTAAGAAAGATGTCGGATTCGTCA
Source organism: Phalaenopsis equestris (assembly GCF_001263595.1). Lineage (NCBI taxonomy): Eukaryota > Viridiplantae > Streptophyta > Magnoliopsida > Asparagales > Orchidaceae > Phalaenopsis > Phalaenopsis equestris. The sequence continues at coordinate 112,962 of NW_018164666.1, forward strand.
GCTTTGGTCGCTGCTATCGAGGCGAGGTTCAGCAATTTAGAGCTGATCGGGAGGGGCTCCTTTGGAGATGTTTTCAAGGGGTAAGGGCTTTTTTATTGGAAATAGATTCTGCTTTTCTTTTGTTGATTGGGTTAGGTGCCTTGTTTAAGGTTTGTGTAAACTTGTTGGGGATATCAATGTCTTACACTAAATATTGTGCCATTGTACAATTGAGAAAAAAAAAATTTCCTTTGGCCTTTGCATTTCTATTAAAATGCGTATTTTAACTGAGTTTTGTTCTCCATGAATATAGAGATCATATTTAGGATTGGCGATGAGTTTATATCTTTATGGTAAATTTGATGGCCACCATTCTCATATTTTAGCTTATCAGATCTCTTGTTCTCTTCACATTTTCTGTTGTTGTAGCTTAAAGTCTACTATTTTTGAAAATCCACTTGTGGTATGGAGGCTATGTTGATTCTGCCTTTTACATACAAGTAATCTTGGACTGTTTGTGCAAAGGAAGATGAATTATGTTGATGAAATCATAGTTGGATTTGGGAATGTTTGGGGATGGTAATTGATTTTGCTGGAATTGGATTTAGGTTTTTTGGGTGGAGGACGGTAGGAAATGATGTAAATGTGTATTGAGAACTTGTAAGTTAATGTGGATTGTTTTCTGGGTTACCTTTATGTGAATAAGGTTCAAGTATAATACAAGAAGGGGAAGGCAGATTTTTCTTTCAGATATTGTGTTAAAGGCCGGATCATGGAAAAATTAGAGAGCTTTGTCCTCAAGTTCATAAATTCTGGAATTTAGTAGTGTTTTTACTGTTTTGGCAGAATCAAATAAGATAATTCGAATTCATTCCATTTTGAGAAGATAACTTATTGCAAGTTGTTGGAGCTAGTGTTATGAACGAGCTTGCATACTTTCTGTATATGCGATGCTTATTTTTCTGTAAGTGAAATGATACTGGGGATGCTTGCTTGCCTGAAATTTATCATTTTCTTACTTGGCATGCATTGAGCTTCATTTGCTATTGGAAGTTTCTTTTAAAAAAAAAAAAAATTAGCACTTTCATGGCTTGCTATTATGTGCTTCCTGTATGGCCAAATGCATAAAGCTTGAAATTTCTGAATATGGAGGATGCCATTTAAAAACAGATTATCTTATCTGCGAAAGTGATATTTTTAAAATTTGTGAGAATATTAATTTAGGATTTGAACTTTGAAGTATAATGGAGTGTCGATGCTCTTAGATGAAATTTCTGATCTATATATAGAGCATCACAATGTATACGATACTAAAAAATGTTCATATAGAAATGGACTATCCGAGACGTCAATCTTAAATCTATTTACTCCAGTGTTCGATATCTATCGTTACAAAGTAAAATTTCACTTTAGTTCTATTGAAGCATCAATTTTTTTCTAGAAAGCATCCATCGGTTATTTGCTTTAAACTAGATGAATGGAACTTTTAAAACAACTGTCCTTTTGTTCAGGAAAATTGTTATGTTTTCCTTTTATATATTATCATTTTGATAAACTATGAGATAATTTATTTGAGAAGCACACAATAAACAAATAAAGAATATGCAGCTAGTGCTTTCAGATTTGGGGCACTGTTATGAAGTGCTGCCATTGTTGTCAATGAAGCTTGGACATGTTAAATTAGCAATTTTCTGTGTGTAGAATTAAATTTAATGTATTGTTAAAAATTTATTTTTATTGCTACCATAATTCAGGTTTATCAATAATTTTTACTTCCCCACAATTAATTGGAAATTAGTTACTACTCGTACAATGGGTGTGGAGTTTGGCTTTCTGTAGGTTTGAGTTGTAGAGAATACTAGCCTATGAATGCTATATTTGGCACCCCCTCTTATAAATATAGAAATTCTGTCAAGTTTACTTCTATGTTGCAGGTTTGACAAGGAGCTCAATAAGGAAGTTGCCATCAAAGTTATTGATCTGGAAGAAGCGTAAGCGCCTCTTTCCAATAGCCATTATATCTAACTTATTCTTTTATTAGCTAGCTTTTGCTTATAATGATTTTTTTGTTTTTTATTATTGGCTTTTAATGGGATTACTTCAGTCAATATTTATGCCATTAGGTATTCAATTATGTTGCTTGGTTGTTGTTTTTTTACTTCATTTTTTACCATCTTAATTGTTTCAGCATTATACCTTGAGACAATTTGTGATCACAGGCTAGGATAAATGTGCACCAAGTCACATTTTCTTTAATTGAAATAAGCATGCAAAGCAAGAAGCAATCATATTGCTCTGACTTATTGTCTAGGGAGAAGTTTAATAACAAATGTTGCCATTAATTCTTTATAGCAATACGTAACTACTGTCATTTTATTTTGGTGATGATTTAGTATTATATGTATATGATAATACAATCAATCTGGTTTTGAAATCTAGTAACAAAATGCGCAAACTTGTGGGCCATCTAATGTTCCTTCTCATGAAAAAAGCAACAATGAATTATTGATTAAAGTTTAAGACATTAACTTTCCTAATAAGTTGTAATTGTTTTTCATTTGGTGATGCACTTTCAGTGAGTGCGTGAACCTATTCAAAATGATAGAAAAGCTGCTGATTGACATGAAAAATATCATTGAAACTACTATGACCATGTCTTGTCAGAAAGAAGAAATGTTTTGTTATCATTATTTAGTCATTGATTGAAGACAGTTTTCGTCATGTTATTATTCTTTTTCTTTTTTCCTTTCTTGCAAGCATATTTATTGGCCGTTCTAGCTTTTGTCCATTTACCCCTTAAAATCTATTGAGTCGGTCACTTGTCCAGATTTTCTTGCTAAAATTTAGAGGTGTATTTCAGTCAAGTAGAAAAGAATTGTTAGCCTAACTTTAAGTTAAAAATTTTAAGATTTTTTTGCTCAGTCTGATAGACATTATTGAAAAAAAGTAATCTATTTACATAGAATTACCAAAGAGAGCGCTTATGTATCAAACATGCTGCTACATGCAAGCCTAATGTTAAACTCCTCTTACTGTTAATTAACATGCCTCCAAATATCTTAGTCACATTATAGCAATATTTATTAAATTACGTTGTAAATGATGTGGACTTAGTAGAGATCTTTAGGGTAGATTTTTATCGCAATCACTCACTTCCTACACAACCAACAAAAACTGAATTTGCTTCGAGGTTTTTTGGGACTCATATGGCATGGCTTTTGTTGTTGTTTCTAGCTCATAGGATGAGGGCTATTTATCGTGTGCCTATTCCTCTTGACACTTAGAGCATTTTGATTCGATTTTTTGCAGTTATTCTTGTTTTTATTTGGCAGTTGGGGATCCTTTTGAGGTTTGCACTTGATGAACGTTGATTTGGATGGGTAGGTTCAAATGGCATCTCACATTAAGGTTGAGTAGATTGGCCTTGGTCGAAGCTCTTTAAGGAAGGCTCTGTAGAGGAGTTATGGGTTGGCTCTTGGAATGTGGTGAACTCAGTTGAAAACCTCATGAATGCCTTTAAGAGGCTTGCCTTAATTTGAGTAGATGCCTGATAAATAATTAATCATTTCAATAATAATTTTATTAATAATGAATTTATCGACGAAGAGCCTAGTCAATTTAAAAATTATGTTGATTGTGCTATAGAGAAGAAATAACATCATGTTTGGATTTGCCCCCTGAGTGTAACAAAGAATATTCAATAAAGGAGCTAGTCTAATGTTGGATATTTATAATGATTTGAGCTCATAAAGATTTATGGATTATCCTAAGTTTCTATAGAAGCATCCTGAATTTTTTGGGGATCTAGTAGCCTAGTATGGAAGCTAAGAATGGTGAAACTATTCAATGATCTCACTTGAGAAGAGGTTAGCTTCTCCACCCGTCCCCTCCCCTCCTGACAATGATATTTCTCTCTTTAGACTGTTGTTTATTCTACAGGTTGTTTTTCTAGGTAGAAGAGTGTTCTCTATTTCTTCTTCAATTGGAGGCAAATGCATCAAATTAAAAATGTTCAATTGTTCATTGTCTCATAATTATGGTGGAGGAGGTGGTTATATGTTGGCAAGGTATTGCTGCGAGTATTCTCAATATGATGCTCCTTGACTTGCCCTGGATTGAGGATGAGATGTTTCGTGGGGGTAAAAGGGTTGGCATGTGGTGATCTTACTTGGAAAGGTTATTGAACTAAGCATTATGCTTAAATTTGCGCCTTTTTTATCTATAGCATTTGATCTTCCTGAGATGAGGCGAAAGTTCCTTCTTATGCCATGCTTTTTTGCTCAAGTAGACGCTGAAGTGTTGATATTTGGCTTCATGACAATTGATTTGTCTAATAATTTCTTATTGGGATATGGGATGGCATGAATCCACAACATTACACATCGCATCATCTGATCATGAAGTGATTATAGCATTGGATAGGAAGTGTTGAATTTCATGTGTTGGATCTTTTGTTGTTTGTGGGTTATGACAATTATATTAACACATAGAAAGAAAGAAGGATAGAGCTAATGGAAAATAGAATAGAGAAGGGAAAATCCACTATAATTGAATAAGTGCTTTATTAATTGAATATAGACAAGGATTTGAGTTATAGCGTACTATGAAGAAAAAGTTACAAAATGAGCTGTACATGTTATACATCCAATATAATATAAAAAATATGAGCGAATGCTTTGAGCACATACTCAAACTTGATTTTGTTGTAGGTTGTCGGATATAGATGAATAGTTGAGCCTCTTATTCGCATCAGCCAAGTAGATTCTTCTGATAGGGATGATTGCTTGGGCCTGGATCAGTTTGTTGAGTCTGGTGATAGCCTTGAGTAAGTTCATTTTAGGTTTAGTGGATATACCCTCTATGATTGACAATTATGTTTGCCTTCTCCCTCATGTGTTCATGCTTTAAATTCTGCTAGCAAGTTTATTGTAATTCGGTTGATGAGTTCATCTTGAATTTGGCTAGCAAGTTTTAATATAAACTGGGCAAGCCTACTCTTAGGAGATAAAACATGACTTTGAGTATTTTTAGATTTGCGATTAGTTAGTTGGAGTGAGAAGACTTTTAATAATAAATGTTGAATTGTTACTTGTTGAAGTTAGTAGAGATCTTCAAGTATGCCTTTCACATTGATAACTTACATTTGAAACGCACAACTAAAAAAAATGTGAATTTGTCTCAAATATGTTTCCTTGGGATAACACTTGATGCTTGTTTTAATAAACGAGAATGAAACCTGGAAAGGTAGGAAACCTAGAAAGGTAGGCCTGGTTGAATTTTTCCTTGGAAATTTCATAAAATAATGATAGTTCCAAGAGTTTAGGGACACCTTACATATGGTGGGAGTGAGATATTTTTATAGGTGAGAGTGGAGGATAATTTAATACTTTTGTTGAAATAAATATTGAGGGAGGATATACTTTATACTTGAAATTAATACTATATGAAGCTATGCTTAGCTGAAAGGATATTTTAGTCCGCTAATTGATTGGGGTTTTGAAGAGGAGACACTTTTTCCTCTGAGATAGTTGGATTATTTTGTCATTTGATGTGATGGGCTGATAAATGGAGCGCTCATGCTTTGAGATCCCATGTTTGTAGATTGACATTTGGTTGTTAGATGGCTTTTAGATTGTCATTCGGTTTATCTGAATTGGACTTGTGGATCTTGGTGTGTTTTTCAAGTTTTGTGTTTAATTCTTTTAGTTTGATTGAAGGGCATTGTAGAACTAGAGGAGATGTGATGGTGGCGATCTAGAGATAAGATTACTTCAATATCTCCTTATTACATAGAGATTTTGGAAGCATCAATCTTGGCATTGTTGTTTGGACGATCAATATTAATTGGTATATTTTATAATTTTATAGGAAAATACCACTAAGTAAAAAATATAATGACGTTAATATGGAAAATTTATTGTCACTATTTTTTTGGGACATTATATTGGGAAATATTTGAACAATTGAATAGTCTTAAGCCACAAATGGATTTTTAATATCATTTAAGTTGTTCAATTAATAAAGACAATCACTCATTAGATTTGGTGCAACGTTACATTAAAGAACATAAAAAATTCATAGTAGCATTTTTTGTATTACTGAAGGAATGAGAGTTTTTGAGCATTTAGGTGTGTAAACAAGTCTAGTCAAGCTCGATTCACAACTATCTCAAGCGTAGCGTTTTGGTAAACAAATTAGTCTCAAACTCATGCTCGAGTCAAACTTATATATGGAGCTCAACTCGTTGATTTATTGGCAAGCTTATGCTTGACTTGTGAGCTCAAGGTTGTCCGAGAATCTTGAGGAAATTGTGAAGGAGACTGGTGGAGAAAAGAGGAAGTTGTGATGGGTCTGATAGGGTTTGAAGATGAAGTCGTGGCTACAACTTGGTGGACACATGAGCAAGTAACTTCTTCGCTCTCAAAAATTGATGGAGAAGAAGTGGAAGTCATGCAGACAACATGTTGGAGATAGGATTAGCAAGGTTTGAAGATTGACGAAGTTGCAATGGCAACTCAATGAAGATGGGAGCTTTGAAGTTTCTCCTGATGGAAGTCACTCTTCGTGAGTCTCACAATGGCATTTGAAGTAGAAGAGGAAGTCACGATGAGACAATAATGTCAGATGAAAAGTAACTTGCAATGGGACTCATGGAGCAGAGCGAAATGCCCTAAAGAAATTTAATCGAGTTAGTTTTCTAGCAAATGCACCGAGTTGGTTTAAAATCAAACATGGGCTTGTATATTATATGAGTTTTTATTTGAGCTTGAGTTTGTGACTTGATAAACTTAATTTATGAGCTCGTTATTGGGTCGATTTTGAACATGCTGACGAGCCTGCTGACTTACATCTCAAGGGGTACTTAAATTTCTTGATTGTAATTTTTGGTGAATGACAATCTTCATAATAACACAAATTGGTTTGTTTTAATGGCATGGAATAACATTATTGTTTCTCAGGGAAATCTTTTAAATTTCCTGGCAGTATGGACTTGTATGTTGATTATTGAGTTTTCACCTTATATATTTTCCTATTAAAGCTTAGACCTTCAGGTGCATTAATTTGTTGTTCTCTTGTGGTTTGCCGGGAATGCAAATTTCATTCCAAACCAGTACTTCCAATCTTTGCTTTGTCCAGTATTATCAACTTTTGACCGCATCTCTTTATATCATCCTATATTATGTTTTGTATTTCCTTATTAAAGCCTGGACTTTCAGACAAAAGAATTTATTTTTCTCCGGTTGTGTGCTTGGAATGCAAATATTGTTCAAATTCATTATTTCCAATGGAGGATAATCAGCTTATATAATATTCGTAGTAGAAACAGAAAGTTCCTACAATTGGAAGAAAATTTCTGCTTCTCATCCTTTTTGTTTGAGCTCCTTTGCCTTAAAGAAAATAGATGAATGCAATGAACAGCATTCTCTGAAGTCACGGACTTGTTTTCTACTTGCCGTTAACTCTGCTGCTTTTTTTTTTTGTCTCGATATATTTTTTCTTTCATATATTTTTTCTTTCATACTTATATATTAATCTACTGGGAGATTTCAATTACATGTGCTCATACCAGTGTTATCAAAGCGCAACGCGATGCGTAAGGCTTAATTTTTTCTTCAAAGCATAACACTCAAAGCGAAATGACGTTTGTATTAACTAAAGCAATAATATATTATATAAAATTATTAATGTATAAATATATTCATTAACATTTATAAAATATAAAATATGACTTAAAAGTTGATATTAAATTGAAAAGAATGTGATACAATACCTAACTTGAAGGCAAACATTGTCAGTGAACCTATAAATTAAAATTTTGAACAATTTTTAATAGTTGCCGTGATAATTCAAAACTTAAAATTGCAAAAAAAAATGCTAATTAACTTCAGCACTTCAAAGCACACTTCGATTTGCTTATGAAGCACGCTTTTAAAAATATTGGTTCATACTAAGCTATTTGACTGCCTGATGGGGTGTATATGGTTGTCATCTTCTCCCTCATTTGGTGGACTGTTGATTTATTTTTAGCTCCTATGTATGCAGATTTTATGAAGATTGTAAATATATTCATTGTTTACCCTGTTTATGTTAAAAATTCTCGTTTCTGTAGAATTTCTTGGTAACATTTTATTCTTTAATCATTTACCTTTCAAATTACTAACATCTAATCTTCTACCTTAGAGAGGATGATATTGAAGACATTCAAAAGGTATGGCACAATGAAAATTCTATTTTTAGGCCTATTCAATTATGGGATATTTATCTGAAAAATGTATGTTTTATGCTGCCAGGAAATTTCAGTTTTGTCACAGTGTCGCTCTCCATATATAACTGACTATTATGGTTCTTATCTCCATCAAACAAAACTATGGATAGTTATGGAGTACATGGCGGGTGGTTCTGTTGCTGATTTGGTAGGTTCATGCAATCATATTAACTTTGATAGTTTTGGATAATAAAAAACAGTTTGGCTACTTTCTATAGAATGTCAATAAAGGGATTTACTTTTGTGAAGGCTCCAACTACATTTTTAGAAAAAAGAGATTTTGAATGGTCAAAATCTATTAAACATGCTTTTGCTTAAATTTAAGAGATATTTTCAAATGCACATATGCTTAAATTTATTGATTTTTTGTAAAGTTTTTGATGTTTCCTGTGATGAATTTGATACATGTATTAGTAGAATTTTAAGTTAATATGGGCATATGATTGTTTTTTAATAAGAAATTGAATGAGATTAAGCAAATTTGTTTAAATATGATCAAAAATTCTATTTTATTGCGCAAGCACTAATTTATCAGAATCAATTCAAGTATATATATCTTTTAAAAAGCATTAGGATTAGCTCAAATTTTGAATTAGCTTAAATCTGAATGATATCATTGATTTCTATGTTTTAAGTGTAAACACAAACAATTTGGTTTTGTACTTCTTACCTGTGCCTTCCTATATCAAAATCTTGTAATTAGTATATTCAATATAGCTTAGTTTTTGTTGTACTTTTGCTCTTGTAGCTTCAAACTGGTCCTCCATTGGATGAAATGTCAATAGCATGCATTTTACGAGACTTGCTGCATGCAATTGATTATCTTCACAGTGAAGGAAAAATTCACAGAGATATCAAAGGTCACTTCCTAAGTTAATTTTCCGTTATATTTTTGTCCAAACAAACTTTTATGCATCATTTTCTGCAATAAATAAAAAACTGCACTATAATTTCATTCAATCCATGTTATGGCATCTATTATGTTTAAGTTCTTAAATTATGCTCTGAACATATTATTATTTTGGCAGCTGCAAATATTTTGTTGACTGAAAGTGGAGATGTGAAGGTATGTGAAGCCATTTTTTGCACAAATAGATGTATGGTGTTCAACAGGCGTAAAAATGTTCTTTGTCAGCCCATTTACTCATCTTAATTTTTTGCCTTAGGTGGCAGATTTTGGCGTTTCTGCTCAACTAACAAAGACAATTTCTAGGCGCAAGGTGACGCTTTTCTTTTGAGAATTTGTCTGCAAATCCTATTATTGTTTTATCTTATTTGATTTGGTTACATCTTTGGTATTATTCTAGCCATATTTAACTTGAGTACATACTCATACATTTTTTAGTCATATCCAAATTATTTTGGATTGTTATGCAATCTTTTGTATACCTTATGCATGGTTTAGATACGTAGCAAGGGTTGTAGCTAATGTGCATGAGCATTTAATTCCTCAACTTTGGTAGCTTCTATTCAAAGCCAAATATCTCCGCGCTTAAACCTATAACTTTGTCATTTCAATGTGAAATTTCTTGAAATAATTACTCATATGGACTGGAAGCATTATTAGTGTATTATTTTATGTTTATCTTAATTTTAAGTTTTTGGCTCTTTAAGTTTAAAACAGATCAAATACAAAGTTTAGTTTTGAGGTATTAGAAATACCCTAAACATCAAAGTTTCCTTGCATTTGAAGATTGTGATTGGAAGCATTAGAATTGTACGAATATATTTACCTTCATTTTAACTTTTGTAGTGCTGGGTTTAAATACCCTAAACATCAAGTAATTTTGAGTTTTCCTGCTGTAAATTATAATCCTTTTGCTCAAACTTTAGCTTTGAAGGTTATTTTAGCAGTTATTCACTATGAGATTGTGTGTTCTTTTGACTGGGCTATTAGTGTGTGTTACACACACAGATATATACTGGGTTTCTTCATTTTTGCATTTAGTAAACCTGTAAAATATAAAGCATGCACAATGGAGTCTATTATCCCGGCTATATCCTGAATGCATATCTTCAAAAGATTCGAGTCTCTGCTAGCGACTACCTTAACTGGATAGAGACAGCTGTTTCCATCTGCTTATGTTGTATTTTAGCTAATTAATGTTAAATACTGTTTGCTATCTTCCACCAATTTCTATTTCATCTTCATCCATCTATCTGTAATTCTGTTAAATATCCATGCCAACTTCTAAAAATAATTTAGTAATGCCATAAGGCTGTTAATTTCTCACTCTTATTATGCTTTTGTATGTGTATTGTCTATTTTGATATGTTGTTTGCTGATAAGTTGAGCCTTTTTAGACTTTTGTTGGAACTCCCTTTTGGATGGCTCCTGAGGTTATTCAGAATTCAGAAGGATATAATGAAAAGGTGTGCGTGTAACTTTTTAAATATGCCTAATTTATGAATGAAATATTTGTGATACATTTTCATGATGCAGGCAGATATTTGGTCCTTAGGTATAACTGCTATAGAAATTGCTAAAGGAGAACCGCCTTTAGCAGATATGCATCCAATGAGGGTTCTATTTATGATACCACGGGAAAATCCCCCTCAGGTTTGACTTCAATCTTTGTTTCTGCAATAGTGACAATCTTCTCTTTGTGGTTATGCTGGGTAATTGTAGATTTCTCTTTGATGCAGTTGGATGAGCATTTCTCACGACCTTTAAAAGAATTTGTCTCATCATGTTTGAAAAAAGCACCTAATGAGGTAATTTTAAAATCAGCAATACCATTTTATTTAGTTTATTCTTAAACTCATTGTAATTAATTCCGCGATTTAGTCATGGAGTTTGCTAAGTGATGTTTTAGAGCCTAATCTATCAAGTGTTAATCAAGAAATCTACGATGCATAGATATAGTGTTGACCTTATTTTTAGTGAGGTCTAATCTTTCTCTTAGGATTTAGGATCTAGCCTTAGGGACTTCCCTTCGACTATCTTAGAACCTTAGAAATGGGACCCACCTTGTTCTAGAAATTCAACCCGCTTCCGTCCTCTTCTGGAGTTTCGCGTGTGTGGTATCAATTTCTAGCACTTAGAATGATGAAACCAACATGAGGAAACCCAAAAGGGACTTCCTATAGGACCTTCCTGAGCTTTAGGGTGGCATTTTGCACAATTCGCACTCCCGCGCACAAAACTTCGCAATTCGGAGAGTCGACACGTCCGATCGCCACAATTCGCATCGCTTGCACTGTTACCCGTCGAAGACTCGAATAAACCTTTTTGAGACGATCGATCGCGGGTCGAAATTATGGGAAATTTGAATTTCGACGCGTTTTTGACCCGATTGTCGACGTCCGAACGACCCCGGATGACAAAACGAACTGCGCCGGCGCGTCTAGGACGTCGATTTTGCCTAGGGAGGACACTCATTTTGTTACGTCGCCGCGCACGAATAAATCGGATATAATATAATGTATATATATATATATATATATATATTTATCCTCTTTAGCCCTAACTCCCCATTCTCCGCGTCCGAGCTCTGCCTCCCTTCCTTCTCCCGTTCGCGCGCCTGGCCTTTCCCTTTCTCGGTCTCGAGCCGAGCGAGCTCTTCCTTCACGCGAGAGAAAGTTGACTTTCGCTTGCGTCCTTGCCCGCGGCCTTCTTTCCCGAAGCCGCGCCAGTCTCCTTGAGCCGTGGATTTCCTTTTCTTGGTAGTTTGACTCTGGGAAGCTTGTTCCCTGGTACACTTGAATGGCATTTCTTCTCCTCAGTCTCGCCGCTCGGTTCTAGAGACTTCGGTGGCTTCGCCTTTTGTGAGCAGGGAGCGTGGCCCTTTTTTTCTTTTGCCGTCCTTTTTCTTCTTTGGCCCGATTCGAGTGTTGTGGACTGTTGAGGGTGTTCTTCTTTCTCTTCTCTCTATTCTCTGCCTATATACACAGTTCCTTTTGAAATTTTTGAGGTTGTTGGAAAAATTTTCAGAGAGGAGAGTAGAAATTTTGGTTGTGAGGAGTTTGGGGAGAGAATTTCTGTGAGAGCGTTTCTTTGAGGCGAACTCTTGTGTTGCAGGGCTTTACTTTAGCATTCTTGAGGTATCATTCTTCCCCCCTCTTCTTCGGTGCTCTGTTTCTTTTCGGTTTTCCTCTCTGCCGGGTCTTTGAACTTGGCTCTGTTGGAGAATA
>NW_018164666.1:125649-126830 GCF_001263595.1 Phalaenopsis equestris
CTTGAAATATATGCTATGAGAAAACTTATTTAATTTGGAAAGTGTTACAGCTTGTTCTGAAGGCTGGGTTTAGCTCCTTGTGAAGTGCCTCCTCTGTTCATATACTTGTTGAATAATTTCATGCTTAGAATGTTTAGACATGCAGGTTGTTCCTCGGGCTTAAAATGGCTAGAGCTTTAATGTTGTATGGCTCGATTATAGCAATGCTTGGGCTTGTTTTAATTTTATTGAGCTCTGACTTTGGCTTTTGAGTTTTCGTTGAGCTTGATTTTGGCTTCTTATATCTCGTCGAACTCGGATTTGGTTTCTGGTTCTTGTTGAACTTGTTTTTGGCTTGATTTGAAGTCACAGTTTTGGGCTTTGAATGGCTGGCTTTGGCTTTGTCTCTGGTTAGGGGCTGGCTTTGGCTTTCTTTTTTGTTGAACTCGGTTTGGCTCTAGTGTGGGTTGTGTTTGCTTGCTCTAGCTCTGCTGACCTGGTTTGATTCTAGTGGTTGGGCTTGATTTGCCCTGGCTGGCCTTTGCTTGGATTAGCTCTAGGGTGGGGGCTGTGTTTTGCTTGTTTTAGCCTTGTTGAGCTCGGTTTTGGCTTTGTTTCTTGTTGGGCTCGGTTTGGTTTTGATTGAGGGTTGTGTTGCTTTGTTCAGCCTTTACCCGAGAAATGGTTGGGAGGTGGCTTTGCTGGCTTGGGTTCCTACTCCTTACTCGTGAGGTCTGTTGCAGGTCTTTGGGTGTGATTTGGCTTTCCCTGCTAGGCTTGAATTGTCTTGAGAGTTATAAATGAATCAAGTTTGTCATCCAAAAAAAAAAATTATAATTATTTTAGTTATCCTTTCAGTTTGCCAGGGAAGCATAGTTGCCTTTGGTGGTCTTTTTGTCGTCTTTAGCCGTGAGCCCTTTGTGCTTTGAATGGCCTTGGGTCGTGGGCTTTTGCAGCTGTTCTTTGCTGCCTTAAACCATGAGCTTTTTTTTTTTTTAGTTCTTTGGGCCCCTTTGATGCCTTACCTGTAAGCTTTACCTGTTGTCTTTTAGGCTGCCTTTGGTTATGGGCCTGTTGGTTGTTTCCTCTTCTTTGCTGGCCCTGGTCGTGAGCCCTCCTGTCCCTGTTCCTAGCTTTGGGCCGAGAGCCTTGTTGGCTGTTTTCTCTTATGTGCCTCGGGTTTTGCTTTGGCCGTGAGTCCT
>NW_018164666.1:127855-128698 GCF_001263595.1 Phalaenopsis equestris
CGTGGTCCCTCGAGAATAAATATATCTGAGCCTAGTCCCATACGAGTGCTTGCGGTTCCCCTCATCTGAATCTTCTTTTTGTTTTATCGAAGTTTTGGGACATGACACTCGTGTTACTTTTCCTTTCTTTTCGAATTTTCCCGGGAGTTTTGAGGATTTTCATTTACTTGAGTCTTTTTCGTTGATTTTCTCGAGTTTCTCCGCTTTTCCTCGGGTTTCCTGGACGACGTTTCTTTCGAACTTTGCTTTTTGAAATGCATTTAGGGAGTAAGAGAAGATGACATTTATGCATTTACATTTTTGCAATGCAATTTACTTTCCTTTTACTTTACTACATTTTCTTACATGCACTTGCTTTACCTGCGAAACCTTTTTCCAAAATTGAAATTTACAAAACCATATTTTCAAAACTAAACAACTTCTTTCCTAAACAACAATTTCATAACACGCTCCCTTGAATTTACGAGAGTCCCTCAGATGAGGTAACCCACGGTTGCTAATGAGATCTCCTCAATTTAAATGAGCTTAACAACTCATTTAAACTAAGTAAATTCAAAAGAAAATAGTGGTACCGGAATGAGGGAACCATGGGATCCTAACCATTGTCTGCCTAATCAAATTTAACCCCCCTCTTTAATGATTTAACAAACTCATCATTTAAACATTTTGAACCATAGAATTTAGGACTGCTACTTCAACGGGGAGCTTAGAGCTAACTTCGAGGGCAGCATCTGCCAACAGCAAGGAGATCTACAACAGCAAATTCTTCCTTGAAATTAAACAACAATCCATAGGATTTTGAGGATGTTTGCCTAGCGCAACATAAATCCTCCCCATTTTCTT
>NW_018164666.1:128863-146927 GCF_001263595.1 Phalaenopsis equestris
GAGGTTGTTGTCCGATACGACGTAAACCCTCATATTTTCTAGGCAATTTGTGTGACCCTGTCACGCAAATATAAGTCCTAATTAAATAAAATTGGCAGGATGAAACACTTTAATAATGTCTTCTTAAAGTTGAAGTCAAACCATAGGATAGACTGGGAACCTACTGAGGTTTGCCTCAGGATCTGTGGCTTCCCCTAGTTTCTCTTCATTTGGATTCCTTAACAATGTTCCAGATTTGAGTTTTTCCCCCTTCACACCTCTTTGTCCGATTTCGTTGTAAAGTCCTATCATTTTTTACTTCTTTGAAGACATTATTCCCTGATTTTTATCGAGAGTTTTTTTAGGTGACCTAGATCATTTAAGATGTAATTAACTATAGGGGTTTGCCCTTATAGGAAGCTTTTCCGAACCCAGCTTAAAATAAACCCTATTTAATTATTTATTTTAAATAGGGGAACTTGTCGGCAAATAAAACGGTTTCGCAGACTCAAACGGATGTCATATGTTTTCTTAGTTTATTTAGATCGAACCTCACCCTCAAGTCTTGTGTTTATCCCTCGGGGTAGATACAAGATTTGAGGTAGAGTGCTCTTTCATTTAAACTATGAAAAATATGAGGTCAGTTTGATTTCATATTTTTCTAAAATTATATACATATATATACGTAAATTAAAACGTCCTTTCGAGGCGGGCGACGGGATTTCGATTCCGGCGACCGACAGTTTCTTACGGGCGACCCCCCAAACTTTCTTTTAACTTTCTTCTTTTTAGTGCCGACATATAGATGTTAGATGCTAAATTGTAAAAAGCAGGACACAGACTCACTATAGAGATAATATTTTCTTTTTATAAATTATTACTATAAAATGTGTTATTGAAAAAAAAAAAACATTGAAAATATTTTTTGGAGAACACCTAAAATATGTAGATTTGATAGATAGAAGAGATAAATGAATCACTATTGGAGATGAAAAAAAATAGTCGTAAAAGAAGTATATATTTGAAATCAGGGCTAGGGGCGATAACTTAAATCCAAACCTAAACAAAAAAATTGAAACATGCAAAGAATTGTTTAGCTAAAGAAAGATCTTCAACTGAGTTATATAGATGAAATACTTAAGTGGTGTGGGAAATGACAGAGGAATAACATTGGTATAGGCTTGACAGAAACGGTTCAATGAAGGAGCAACATTTGAAGCGTCATTGAGATGGAAGACGATCGAGATGGAAAAGATGACATGAGTAGGAAATATAGGAACATGCAAGAGAGAATAAACCTGAACTCGAATAAACTAGTGAGAGTTGAAATTGGATTTTATAGTCACACTGGACATGCCCAACATGTTGGAGGTTTGACTTTGTTCTTAACTCCAAAATTCTTAACAAAAAATTGCTTATAATATGTTCTTTGTGTCTCCTGTGGTTGGACTCTAATTTTGATAACAAATATCGTCACGAATTTTAGGCGTATTGGTTACATGTCAAGGCATGTTGGAAGCATGTCTTTTTTGATACATGTTTGACACAAGCATGAAATACATTTTGAAGTATTTGTGCTTCATATTTAGAAATTGATTTTATAGTTAAATTTTTTAATTATATTGCTTTCCTTTAGATTATTATGGAATAAAGGGAACCTATTTTTCAGATAGCTCTCAAATTGAGGAAATTATACTTAAATCTGCAACTTCCAGTGCATGACATATAACCTATTGTTGCAGAACTCCGTCTTATAATATGTTATCACCTAATTGTTTTGAATCTGCCATATTTGAATGCCACTTGTCTTATTACTATTATTAGGATTATTCATATGATAAAGTTGTAATCGAATGTTGTTTTATTTAGATGATTTTTTATGAAGGCCTTATGCTTTATAAAAGATTCATATTTTGATTATTATTTAATGTTAACTTGTCATTTTGTTTTTTCAGTTTGCAAGAGAATCACAATTATATAAATATTACTACAATTGCTAGCAAATTTTAACTTCTCTAGCTCACCCCCCCCTCTCCCATCTCTCTTTCTCTCTCATCGTCTCTTCTCTCTTCTCAGTGGATGTTGATTCTTCCCTTTCTTGTGGCCTAATTTGTATCGAGTGGTACTAGAGCCAAACAATTCTTTAATTTCATTTGATTAATGGATTGAAACATCACTCTGCCGTTTGTTCACTGAACTTTGCATAATAAGAACCTGTGCTGCTGAAGTTGCATGTTTCTGTGTTGAAACTCAGGAAGCTTTTTTGTGTCCTTGTGATATTCCATGCAGAGGACTAGTACTTATCTGCTGAAATTATGTTTGCTAAACATGCTGAAATTCTGAACTTCTCTGCCTTGCCTGCTCTTTGCTTCCAGGAAAATTTCGCTTGCCTAATTTGTTTGTTCTACTGCTGAACAAGCATACTGAAATCAGCAGTTAAAACTTCTGAGCCCTCATTTGCTGTCATACGGTTTAGTGTTCAAATAGATCCTGCTGCCTCAAAATTGTGAATCTATACTCTATACTCTCTCCTAAGCCATCTCCATTTATGTTATGTATTTCCTAATCAGTTCTCCAAATCATTCCTCTGATATCACCATATCTTTGCTAATCTTTTACTGCAAAATCTTTAAGCCTTTTCTCAAATCCTTCGTACAATTTTTTTCTCAAATCTGTCTACATAGATCTTTTATCGAAGAACAGTAGCTGCTTGTTGCAATATTTTATTTAGTATTCTGTTTTCTAGCCTTCTGCATGTATATTATGAAAACTGTACTTGCATTGTTATCTCAGAGGCCAAGTGCTAAGGAACTACTGAAACACCGATTCATCAGGAGTGCTCGAAAAAGCCCCAAGCTTCTTGAAAGAATAAGGTCAATAAAGCTTTTAATTTCTTACCCCTTTGATTAATAATCACCAATTAATCCATGGATGTACATTAGTTAGTGTGTGCTTTTTGTACTTCTTTAACATGATAGAGAACGGCCAAAGTTCCCCCTGAAAGGCAAGTTGGGAACTCAAAAGAATGGCCCCGTTCAATATGATGAAGGAACTGGCACTCTCAAGGCGGTCAGAGATTCAAGAGATGAAACAATAAGATCAAGGTATGCTATTATTTGTCATAGTGTAATTTCCATCTGTTAAATTTTTCAACTTTTAATTATCTTTTTTTATTGTGTTACAGTCACGTGAAAGTTTCAAAGAACATTGGTGGAGATTCTAGCAAGGATGTATTACAGGGTACAGGAACAGGCACTGTCAAAGCAGTCAGAGATTCAAGAGACGAAAATGCACAACAAAGGCATTCAAATTTTAATCTATGTAAGTTTTTTTTAATTAAACCGTTCAGTTTTTCATAACCCAATCTGTTTTTTTGGGCAGTCAATGGAGAGCGTCAAAGAGCATTGACTGGGATTCACAAGTGGGTACAGGGACTGTTCGCAGTGCTGTAAAATCATTCCAGGAATCCCCGGTCAGAGAGAAGAGATCTGAGGTTCAAATTGCTTCCCACCTCTCACAAAAGGCTGTGGATAAAGAGAAACAAAAGTTTCCATCATCAATAAGTTCATTTAATGAGCAAAACTCAGAGAATTCATTCCTTAAGGATGAAGAACTAAAAGTTGAAAGACAGGAAATGACTACTGAAGATGTAATTTTTCTTGCTTGATAATCTTGTTACTCCTCTTATGTCTTCAATCCGACCAATGTTTCATGCTTATAGGTTTATCAAGACGGGTCTGGAACTGTTGTGATCCGAAATCCAAGAGCAAGTTTGATACATTCAGCACTGAACCGTTTGAGCTCCAAGGTCTACAGTTCTTTTATGTTCATGGAATTTTATTTGAACTTTTAGAATTTCATTTGGAGGATGGAAAGACATTTACTGACCCCTAAGAATTCTCCTTTGTTAGCCTATGAGCAGACATGGTTCTTTTGAGGAAGTTTCTAGCAGTGGCACAGTTGTTCTTCGCAGTCAACATGATGAAGCAGACACGTCTCAGAGTTCAAAATCTAGATTGGGAATCCAAGAGAAAACTTCAGCTGCCCCACCTGAAGATAGTGCAACTAACCTTGCGGAGGTTCTCCTACTAAGCGACTCTATATAAATTTAGTAGTTTTTGTTCCTGATCTCATGTTTCTTTCTTTCTAGTTTTGACAGCCTTGATTTTCTTGTCGCAAATTTTAGGCAAAGGCTGCATTGCAAGCAGGTGTAAAAAAGGGAAGTTCTCGGCCTGTAGCCAAATCTTTCAAGTATGTAATAGTTAAATGGTACATGGTAACAGCTATTATTTTATTTTCTTTAACCTTAAGCTTATTATATTTTTTCAATCATGAGTTAGATTTATTGAAATTCTGTTTATCGTGCACTTATTATTATTATTTTAATGCAGAGATCCTTCTGAAATCTCAGATGTTCAAAAAGCATCTTCAAAATTACGGCACAGTGATGGTGATGGAAGTGCACAGGCTTCTGCTGCAGCAGCCTCTCCTACATTGTCATCTCTTATTATTCCTTCATTGAAAGAGGTAAGAGCTGAAAGCTTTTGGAAATTATGTTAAGGAATATGATGAATGTAATTATATTGTAATTTATGCCTTTTTTTCCTTCATACAAGGGGTCGACATTTAATAAGCATGATACTTTCGCCCATGAATCTGATTACAGTAATTGACTTCCCGTTTTATAATTAGTTAAATAAAGAGGAGTGCATCTGCGAGGCGCTGGACAACCAAATTAGGATGGAAGTACATTGTTCAAATTTAACCAATTTCATTTAATATGATTAGAGGAATGAAAGCTAAAAGCTCTTTCATAACACCAGGCATTTAAATTTTTGCGTAATGATTAAGGGTTTCAAACTTTAATCACTCTGTTACACTTTGTAAAGTTTATTAATTTAGAATATTTCCAGTTCTTTAAAGTTGAGAAATATGCCTTTATAAATAGAGGGGCGCTGGAGACAGCATGTTTTTTTTTTTATACGGCTGTTGGAATATGGTTCTAATATGAACCTTGTTTAAACCGATGTTAACCGTGACAAACTTTAAAAAAGTGCTCGACCTATTAAAGATATAATACAACAGTCATAATATAATATAATGCATTTTTAGAGATATCACACAAACTGCAATGCAAGTGGTATGACACAACATATGCAAGATCAGTAGTAATGTAATGTGAGTTTATTTACATCAGAATAATAAATGGACCAATGTATCTCGTTGTTGTAACATAAATTTATACCTAAACTGTCTCTGTAGAATTGCATGTGATCTGGTGTACTTTTAAAACTTTTTTTATTTATGTGCTATATAGCCGACACTACATAGTTGCCACTACAAATAAGGCACAGAAAATCATCAGATTTTTTGTGCAAGAAATATTTAAATTTTATTAAAATATCAAATGGATTATCTTACTAAAGACTTGGGACCCATCTATGATGAGACTCCACTTTCAAGAAGACTTGGAGGGTAAAAGTCCACGACAGTAATTAAATAACTTTGATTGCTTAAACACTATAAGCGTGCACTTACAAAATTAGCTCATTTTTTGCATGATTTGCGTTGAGGTGCAGGATGGGCCAGTGTCATACAACATCATGGCTTTTGTAGAAAGTGAGATCTCACATGTTATCTAATAAACTTTATTTCAGTTCATTGAAAAATATGAGTTCTGCATCTGCCTATAATTTTGGAAAATTTTCCTCTCTAATGCATACAGGAGTGCTTAATCAAAACCAATTGGACGATTTTTCATCTTTAGCCTTGTGCACGCAGAGATTGATATTTTGCAGTACTGATATCATGAATTCTTCAACACAGGTGAGATCCACCCCCTAAATTTAAAATATAAAGAGTGGTGCAAAAATAAGAATTAAAGTTTAATGTAAAGAACATTTAGGAACTCATATTTTTAAATGAAGTAAAATATTTCTTACCTTACAATCTAACAAAACAGTTGGAGTATTCCACAGCTAGAATTTCACTGTGTTTTCTCTACCCACTTCTGTTTCCTTTTCTTTGAAGTCTAAGACTTGACAATTGCTCCTCCTTAATCAGGCAGATGGGATCAATATAAGCATAGATTTATTGTCTTGTGTCTCTTTCCTCATAGAATGGTGAGATATCCAGCAAAATATTTTCTTATTCTTCTGCACCCTTCTTTCAAACCTTATTTATCAAAAATTTATACAATTGCAAAAGATGGGAGTGATATGTTTCCTATTTTTTGGACCACCTATTCTGTACATACAATGACAATTGATTGGTCTCTTTTATCCTGTACCTTCTTCGCCTCTTTTTCTATCTCCTACCTTTGCACCTCTTCCTTGACCTCATTTGTGTGAATATCTAGGTTAATGGTAGGCATCGCCTTTCTTTTTTCTTTCCCTTAGTGCTCTTTCTTATGTATATAACTATGAATAAGATTAGTTAAAAGTATCTAATTTTTGTTGTATTCTAATTTAACCATTCTACAACCTAATCTTGTCGCTCATTAACCCTTGTACAATGATAAAGAGCTGCTTCAACCCTTCAAAAGAAGGCATGGAATGATCTGCAATTGACTGTGCTTTCACAACTCTTCTACTTGTAAAAAATTATCTACTTCTTCATATAATAGGGGCCGCTCGCTTTTATTTTTACAATTCTAGTGGGGATATATCAAGTAAGAGTATTTGCAATGAACTTTTATAAATTTCTTCTTCATCGGCTATGTGCATCAATGCAGGACCAACAATTGCCTGCAAGAGAGAAGTTGGAAGTTAATAATTCACTACATAGACAAGACTATTTTGTTTAATTTGAGATGATGGATAAATACTTGTACCTTTAGTCATCGATAATGGAGAGAGAACTATTGCGAGTACTTTGTTTCTTTTGACATAATATCCTTGGTGCTTTTTTCCCAAGGAACTCAGCACACCTCCTCCTAACTTGGGGATATGGCTTCGCAAGCATGGTAGTATAGTGATATGGCATATCCATTTATAATGTATTAGATTGGGGCATTTTTCCTTCAGCTCTTTTAATATTTTCTCTCATGTCAATCCACCTTATGGGTATCCAATTTTTAACCATCTTCAACCATGAAAACTGTCTCAGCAAAAATATTATTGCATTTGTCATGGTTGAGGAAGTCTTCATCTGCAGAAAATAAAGCCCAATTTTTAATACATCAGCTCTCTTAATGCACTCTATGAAAGGTTTTTTTTTTTTTTTTTTTTTTTCCTTTTTTTGTTTTGTTTAAGTGAAGCTTACCGCTTTTACTCATCTTTTGGAACTCTTTAAATAGAATTTCTCCAAACAATATTCAATGATCAAAGCAAATTCAATAATGTCAAGTGTAATGTTTTTTCTCCAATATTGAATACAATGACCTCATTCTGATAAATTATGATCGAACAATCTTTAAACCCTGATTGAACCATCTTTGAACATCGTCAATCATGTTTTGGGGATGGTTTGATCATGTTTATAATCGTATTTTGAAGGTGATTCCAAAATTATTTGAATAATGATTGAAGATGGTTTGAAATTATTCGATTATTATTTGAAGTTTTTCATAGCTGTTCATATATGGTTTGAAGATCATTCAATTGCAGTTTAATCGTGGTTTGAATATGAAGGTGATTCTAACAAATTCTCGACTGTTTTAACTGATGTTAACCTAACTTAGGCTTTCTTTTGATCATTGAACCTATAATATTAAAACGATTTTTTATTCAGCCTTTTTGTGACTTGAAGCTGTTTGCTCGGACATAATTGCAAATAAGGATCATATTTTGTTGGTTTTGAGAACCTATCTATTATTTTTATCATGTACATATTTACCTTTATGTTCAATCACAACTTATGAAGTAGATTATTAGATGCATTGCTTGTAAGGGGTCACACTGCTATCCTTTTTAATGCCTAGAGGAAACTCCAATTTTGGGAACATTTAAAATGGCATGGAGCACCCTAGCTCAGGTATGCCGCTCATGTTATCCGATCGAGGAACTGAGAAAAAGAGGGAAGATTTACATACATACCACTCAATTCTTATGTATCTAAACTTCAATTTTTACATAAAAATATATTTCTTTTTTTAAATGTTAAAATGGTTTTTTTGATGTGATATGAAAGATTTAGGTGGTATAAATATAAAAAGTTGTGGTGTTTGGATATGTAAATACATAGAAATTAGGCGGTATGTATGTAAATGCCCTTAAAAAGAAACATGAAAGCCAAAATGTAGAGAGAACAATTGCGTACACAATGTGTTACAATCACCTAGAGCAATCTGGAACGAAGAATAAGAAAACAATGCTTGATTTTGTTATGAGTTTCTTCGCTGAAAAAAATTATTACATTCTCCCTTACCTCTAACATTCTTGCCGAATTCATGGCTGAAACTCCTCTAAACATCTCTGATATCATACAGGCTGCTGGTGATAGGTTAGACGGATCGATTTCCCGTGCTGCAATCGAAGCTCTCATGAACATGGAGCTACAAAAGCCAGGTGTTTCTGACGCTCTCATGTGCAGATTACTTCAGCGACTCGGAAGGTTTACTTCTTGGAAGATTTACATATATATCACTCAACCCCTATGTATTTACATGCCTAACCCGAAAAGTTATTGTTTACATGCATGCTTTCACCTTCTAAAAGTTAAAATGGTGTTATTTGTGATGTGATATGAAATATTTTGGTGGTATAAATGTAAAAAGTAAAGTGTAGGTGTTACATATATTCATTTGTCAGTCCAGCCATTATAACTGCTGCTCTCCTTACATTTATGCATGTTTGCTTGATGCTGATAAGAATTCTTTTTTATATACAGTTCAAAAGAAACTTCCATGAAAAATCTTCAAGATTTGGCCCGTCGGATTTTTTTGAGATACAGCGAGCCCTCGCAGGACACGGCTGAGAGCAAAACAAAACCAAATTCACAACCAGCAGATAATTCGAGCATCAGCCCACTCGCGAGGTTTCTTATTTCGAGGTTAGTATAAATTCATAGTTTTAGTACGAGTTCATATTGCTGTTACCTTGTGCTCATTTGGATGACTTATTAGCTGCATGTTCTTTTGTTTTTGTATAGGTGGCAAAGCCAAGTTGAACATGATCTTAATGCATTTTAATTATAATATAGTTGTTTTATTATTATTATTATTATTATTATTATTATTATTATTTGATGTTTTATTTTTGGATGTGCAATTAACTATGGCATTGTACATATCATATTCATGTTTGATTTATTACCAATTTGTTGTTGTATTTATGAGGAGCTTCTTTGCTTTTTTTTTTTTTTTTAAATTTAGCATATTCAGCTTTTTTTCACAGCTATAGTTGAGATATTATGAACTCTATAAAAAGAAAAGTTCAAGATGTGTGTGTGTGTAGTGGTAGAGCATCCTCTCATAAGTTCCCATAAGTCACTAGTTTGAATTCTCCCATGTGCTGGGTGTCATGCTCAAATATTTAGCACATCTAGAGTTGGCCGGGTTTTTGTGATAGCCTTTTTCATGGAATTATTCCCGCTGATGTGGCCACGTTATCTTATCAGTTTGCGTAACTTTGCCTTCTCCTCTATATAAGGAAGGCTAGTTTGTGTATTGCAGTCAGTTGAGTCTGGTTTGGAAACCAAATATCTACTGTAAGTCCTTAAGCTTTGAAGTATTTTAATCTAAGCTCTGAGTATTTATTTAGTTTTTAAGATTTTCCGGCTATAAGTTATTTGTGACCCCCAAGCTGGCGATCTCTATTTCTTTTCCGTTTCCGCATCTTTTTGGTATCAGAGCCATGTTGGGGTAAAACTTTAACAGTGTTCTAAAGGATCCTAGTAAGGATCTTGATATGTTGATTTGCTAAACCTTTCATGCTAATTTATACTTTATTTTTAGCAAGAAATTTTTATGAATATGGTTTTATTCTATATTATTTTAAATTAAGAAGCTGCTGCTTAGTTTTATCAGTTAGTAGTCCTGAGTGCCTCGAAGAGATCTCCGAGAATAGTAGGAGCACTGAGGAATTGTAAGGACGAAAAGGATAAACTAAGTATGTTCAGGAACTTAATCTAAAATTTTATAAATTTCAGATCTGGAAAAATCTTGCTGAAATACTTGAATCTAAAGCATGAAAAAGTCTAGTAAAACAATTTATCAATTTTCTGAACGGTGAGCTTAGAATACTAATTTATCAAAAATTATTCCCAACTGTTGTTCTATATATGAACGATTGGAAGCTTTCATCAGTATCTACTGATTATAAATCAGCTTTGTTAGCCACTGATTCTCTTGAACCTCCAGCCTTAGGATTTGTTAATCCTTCAGAAGCTAGGCAAAATACTCCATCCGCTTTAACCGCACTGATAAAGCAAAATAATACTCTTATTCAGTTGCTATTAAAAGTTTCTGATAGACTTATCACTCTTGAAGATAAGATAAAGCAAATTCAAAAGAAAGAACCTGAAAAATCTGTTGAAAATTCTATATTTGCTCTTTAGAAACAACTTAAATCTCTTTCTCTGGGAAGTACATCTAAACCAGCGAAGCCTTCCAAAACTAGAGGTCAGTTATTTGTTTTTCAAAATCCAAAGACGATATTCCTTAAAGAAAAACAAAAATCTTCATGATGGCCTCTACATCTAGAAATAACTCTTTTCGTACAAATACTACTCTACAAACTATTCCAAATGTACGAAATTCTATTCCTATAAATACATCCAATCTTGATGATCAAATACGTGATTATCGTATGAGATCAAGAATAGCATATGAAATCCAGAGAATGTTGCCGAGACGAAAATCATATAATAAGACTCTGGAAAGTCAAATAGATCCAGAGCAGCAATTAGAAATTTCACAGAGAAAACGTGTCAATTTAGTGCCTGCTGAAACATTATATGAAGACGGATGGTCTTCAATAAAGCATAGGGTTTATCAACATTATTCTGAAGAAAGAATACTTGCTGTTGAGGGCATGCAAATAAGCCTGCCATTTATAAGACAAGAGTTATTCCAAAAGTTAATCCAAGAAGAAATGCAACATATTCACCTTGGATTAATAATGATCCGAATACATACATTGCATCGAAGAAATGCAGGAACTAATGTTTTAATTGTACTTCGGGACACAAGATGGAGGTCTGGCGTATCCATTATTGGAACAATTGAGGTTGATTTATCCAAATGTACACAACTCGTCTATATAACTCCTGATATGTTATTATCAATACATGATTTTCTTAATCATATTGAGTTTGTTGTACTAACTCATGGATATGATGACTGGCAAGGAGGAGAATCAAATCTCCTTATAACTAGGGCCCTAGTTGCAAGGCTTACTAATACCAGTCATGCTGGTTTTAGATTCATATATATATATGTGGTGGAAGAGACTCGCATCAACAGTAATAATTTCTGAAAATCAATTTCAGTCAGTATGCTGCATCTTGAAAGAGATTTATCATAAGTTTGACCGTCAAGCTTTCAATGATTCTCGATTAATATTATCACTTTAAGGTTTATATATATATATATATATATATATGAAATCCTACCTAATGCATTAAAAAGTTTCCTTTAAAAGTTAAAAAAAGTGACTTTTTTAATGTAATAAGAAATATTATGGGATATAAATGTAAAAAATAAAGTTGTAATAAGAAATATTATGCCTTCTATTTCTTCTATTACAATAGAGGTCGTGCTGTTTATGTTCCTTACGGCAACTTAGCAATTGCTCATTCATGAAAATAATAATAATAATAATAATTAATTAAAACTGCTCACCTATAACACTTTAATATGCTAAATGTATGCATGAAAAAATATATTTCACATTTAAAAGAACGAGGGTGCTAATTTTTGACTTGATGTTAAGATTTGAATGAGAAACATGTAAATATGAAAGTTTAGAAGTCAGTGACTGTTATGTAAATGTCCCCAAAAAATGTTATATTGATTGAAGACAATTAATCGAAAGTAAACAACCTCATCACCACACAGACAAATGAATATCAAATTATAGAACAAAGCTACAATTGCATGCCCAAGAAAAATTATTTGAAATATTCCAACTTCAAGCAACTTTCCACCATAACCCTAAACTCTATATCTATCATGCATAATATAGCTAATAGATTCAGTAGGTGCACAATTCAATTCTCTTAAGAGGAATGCTCAACCATATATTCACCTTTGCTCCATCCTCTCCCCCATTCCCATACCCTCATTTACTGGCCACCCATGGCTCCGTCTCCTTCATCCTCTCGCTCTCATAAGTCGTAACAGAACTAAACACAGCCATCCGTCGAACGCCAAAGCCATCATCAACTTCATCTCCCAACACAGTTTTTTCTGTTTAGTACATATAGATGAGCAGAAGCAGGAGCATGACAATGAAAATTAGAGCATGATAAAGCGCCAAAAAATTGAATTTTTAAGTTGCAAACGTTTGCATAAGGGTTGTTTGGTAAATCCAGGATTTAAGACAAAACTGAGAGGAATTAAGAAGAAATTGGATTTACTAAATCAGGGATTTAAAGTGTCATTTTTTGCTGTTTGATAGAAATAAGTTAAATGCCACTTAAATCCGATACCAGACAACCCCCAAAAAGTAAAGGAGGTCATGTTTGATATGAGAATTATGAAATACTTCTTATGGTTCTGACGAAAATATCATATTGAAATTTAAATTTATGTTGGTGGCCCCTTTAAGGTAGTGTGAGAAAGATAAGAGTAAGACAAACTCAAATATATTAAGGTGTATTTACATACAACCTAACCAATTCCTATGTATTTACATCTCTAATACCTAAACTTCTAGCATTTATACCACCTAAATCTTTCATATCACATTAAAAATGCCACAACTTTTAAAAAGCAAAATACAGCTATTCATGCGTAGATAGAGTGACATATCTAAAACTTGTAGTTTAGGTGTAGATATGTAAATACAGAGGCATTGAGTGGGATGTATGTAAATCTTCCTCGCATTAAAAGTACTTGGGTGGTTCTAAGAATGAAGGACAACCAGCACCAAAGAGAAGCCCATCATGTCATCGTCGAAGCGCCGCTAAATATTATAATTCCTTCAATTATAGTTATGTCACACATCCATCTCAATAATTTAATTTTTGCCACGCTCAATTTAGTGATAAAAAACTTTTTTACTATCAAACATTTGATCATATAACTTACTCAAAAAACTAGAGTTTTATAAAAATTTAATTAAAACCTCTGTATCTTATTGCATAATACTCTCCAATAAACACTTATCCATTTTTAGCTAATTAACTTTAAATCCAGAAGTTATTTCATCATATATGTACATGAAATTCTTTTGTTTAAAAGATCCAAAATATTATTGAAATGATAATTATTAGCATCTCATGCTAAAATAACAAGCCATACTAATATATAAATATATTACTTTCAAAAGTATGATACACGTTTCATATTCTGGTATTTATGAAAATACTGGTTAATATACATTAGTTTGGCATAACAAGAATAAATTTTATCAAAATAAGGTTAACAGTATAAATTTGAATAAATGCTCTGCATTTTCATTCTAAATTTAAAACAAAAATATCAATGTTGGTTTAATATTGATCCCGTATTTTTTATTAAGGTTAATGCTAAATCGTACGTATTTTTAATGAGGTTAACATATCTTTGACACGCCAAACTAATGTATGCGAGACTCAATAATATATTCATATAATTGTTTTTAAAAACACGCTTCACGTGCAAGAAAAGCGAAGTGTGCGACACCCACTTATCTTCGCTTCACTGAAGTGCATTTTGAAGCGCTAAAGTGTTCAATTCGATTCATAGTTTAGCGGGAGGAATAAAGAGCAACTGAACTAATTTTGCTTGATTCGTAAAACATGAGATTTTATCAGTCTATTTATGCTTTAAACTTTAGATTTTGTTTTGAATTATAAGGATTTTTTTTATAATTTTTAGTCTTTTAATTAGTGCAGCAAACTATAAGACATTGTTAGAAATTTTAATGTGTAGTTTCGCCCTTAATGTTTGAATTCAAGTTAGATATTACACCACATTCTTTTCTATTTTATATTAACTTCAAGTCATACTATATATTTTATAATTATTCATGAATGTATTTATATAACCTATTAACACTTTAGTTTATAAAAGTGTTGCTTTGCTCCGCGCTTAAAGCTTTGAAGCAAAAAATAAAGCACTGTGCATCACATTGTGCTTTGCACTTTGATAACAATAATTCATATAGATGTTCGTCTTCGCAAAATCAACAACAATTCTTTCTCCACTCTATAAGTTTTCAATATTGTGCTCTAGCATGAAATTAAATTGATTCAACAAAAGTCACAAAACTTTTCAAGCACATCATTGTTCTTCCTCATAATTTTATTTTATGAGTTTTACATTAAATTTTTATATAAATATCATAATTTTGAATATATCCCTTGTTCTTGAATATAATTATTTTCGAATAAAGAAAATTAATAGAACTCAAATCCCAGGAAAAAATGTATATATAACCAAATCACTGCAGTATCGCTCAAAACTCCAAAATCTAAATAGATATCCTATATGGACATAAAGCTCCATAGTCCTTATACATGTCATATCCGCTACACTTTTTTAGGTTGAGTTGTGGCATACATAATACATCATTCAATTATTCATTATACTATTCCAAAATAATATCTTTCTTAAAATTTAATTTTAACAATTTCTCCAAGTAACATGGCTAAAATCATCTAGAATTTGAAAACAACAATAACAAAGGTTCATATCAGTGCCTGCCCCTAAAACTTCACGTAGCTAACCGATGATATATCAAAGATAGAACGGTACCCTAGGTTTAAAATTAACATATAAAAATAAATAAATAAAACACCTAAAGAAAGAAACATCAATAATGCATGTGTAGCTGCTGTAAATAGGCAAAAAGCAAAAGCAATTCGTTCATACGTACTATTTAAAAGCTCAAAGAGCTATTAATACACCACATCTTTCACCGCTGCAGTTTCCTCCGAGCCAAAGCTGGCGTTTTCTTAGGTATGTATACCTTGTAACTTACCTGCCAAATTAAAAAGAAAATCATTAAAACACAACAAGTAAACAATATAAAAATGGAAGATTTACATACATATCACTTAATTGTTATGTATTTACATATCAAACAGCTAAACTTCAATTTTTACATGGTATAACTGTAAGAAGAAAAAGCATGTGTTAGATACATAAATACAAAGAATTGGTAAGTTTTAAGCAGTCATATTATAATATTAATACAGCGAACAGATAACTAACCTGAACCATTTCCCCATCATGCATTCTAGAAAATGTTTTTTGCTCAAATTGAGATCCGCTCTGACATTCTTCCACAGTTTTACTGTTTTCATTGATTGTTTCTTTACCATCACCTAAATTTACCTCAAACCTGAAGCTTCTATTATCACTTTCACAACCTTCAGTAGCTTTCTTTTCTTGAGATCCTCTGCATAAAGATATCTTTTGAGATCCACTCTGACATTCTTCCACAGTTTTACTGTTTTCATTGATTTTTTCTTTACCATCACCTAAATTTATCTCAAATCTGAAGCTTTTATTACCACTTTCACAAACTTCAGTAGCTTTCTTTTCTTGAGAAACTAGGCATGAAGATATCTTCTCAGGAAAATCTTCCATGTCTTTCGGCAGCCGATTCGAAGTGCTTTGGCGGTTTATGCTAATGCCCAACTGTTTGGCGTTTCGATTCTGATTCAGATGACTGGATAGCATCTTTTTATCAGATGTAGAATAATTAGCCTCCAGAGATGGCACTTGGATGAAAGGTTTCAACTTTGAGTCATTTGCAGGAATTCCCAATTGAATATGTTTATCCTTAGAAACAATGGTGTCAGATTTTGGGGAAGAAATGTTTTTTCTAGCAGTTTCACATTGTTTTTCAAAAGATTCAGCTCCAGCTAACTCCTTTTTCCTGTCATCAGAAGTTCTGTTGTCAGATGAGAGACGGCCTCTGACTTTCTTCAAGTTTTCTAAAGCCCTCTGCCTTAGAATCAACTCCAAATTATCAGAGTCAGAATCATGTTTATCGGCAGCAACAATCTCACTTTTTATCCTTCTTGAAAGCTTCGTATCATTGAGTTCCAGTTCCTTGTAGGGCCCAGATGCCAGTGCTACACTGTCTTCAATCTGATCAAAATAAGAATCATTATCAACATTAGCTTCGCTCATCCACCTCTCAATCTCAGTCTGTTGTTCATAAGAACCCTCATCCATCACACTGTCCTCCTCTGCTCTAGCAAGCGGTGAATCATCATTATCCATCTCCCTGTCCCTGCTCCCATACCTCTCCTCCACTTCCCCTCGTGATTCTATAAGAGAAGACGAGCCAATCTGCCTATAACCATCTTTCACCTCTCTGTAACTATGTATCTGGCTAGGCTCACTACTTCCGCTACAAGTGGAACAACTGAGAGACCTGTTCCTATTTCTCAAACTCCTAACAACCCTATCCAGCTTCCTTCCTCTCTTAACTTTCTTCTTCAACTTACCTTTCCTGTCATATCGGCCCCGCGCCGGGCTTCTCGATCTATTCGGCGAACCGCTGCTCCGGCTACGGCAAGTAGAGCAGCTGGAGCTATCATCTCCGCCCGATGAACTGACGCTTCGTTGACGAGCTTTGCGACTCCTCTTCTTCAAAGATCGCTTCGGATCTCTCCCCCGACTTTTCACCGGCTTCCGACGGGAGCTCCTTCGACGGCGGGAGACATCATCACCATCGTCGTCGGAAGAAGAGGACGATGGCGGGAAGGAAACGCGGCGGCGCCTCCGGGTTTTGGGATTCTTCCTCTTGCGCCGATCCTGTAAAATAGGGATCGAATTAGAATCAGAAACAGTATTAGGGAGGAAATTAAGATTTAAAACCTGTACAATCCAGACCTCTTCAGAGTTCTTCTTGGACTTGGAGGGAGCGAGGGCCCTGCCCATGAAGGACCAGCGCCAGCGATCTGGGTGGAATGAGCGAGCGAGGAGCGCAGGAGAAGAAGAGTGGTTAGAGAATAGAGCAGAGATATGAGAGTAAAGGGGAATGGAGAAGGAGATGCCACCAGATTCGAAACCCTAGATTCAACTCAGAAGTCGGGATCGACGAAGCAATTAAACGAGCAGCCAGCCTAAGTTCCCTTTAAATGAAAAGCGTAGCAAACAACGAAGGCTAGGGTTAAGATGCAGATTACATTTGTTCATGTCAAATTTTGGTTCCCATGATGATGATGATGATGATACATATTCAAAATAAGTATTAAACTAATTCAATGTATAAAATTTCCGACCATATAGATACATATAATATTTTAGTATGATACAATAAATTAAAAAAGATTAAAAAAAATAACCGTTAAAGGGGACATTTTAATTTTTTATATGAAAACTCGAAAGTAAAAAAATCATGAAGTCTGACACAGTTGGATAGTTTACTACTGAGATCTATATCATAAAATTTTGTCAACTTTGAACTCTAAAAAAAAATACAAAATACAGAAGTGATAGTAATTTGTTTAAAAAAAATGTTTGAGACTAAATGTCTCGAGAGGACGACGAAACCAGCGTGGACAACCAACCGATAGCCTAGACAACTGACCCAACCTGGATGACCGATCGACAGCTTGGAAGATCGCTAACCTGGATGATCGAACCAGCCTGGATGACTGACCGACAAATTGGACAACCGACCTAGCCTGGACGATCGACTCATAATCTAAAAGACTAAACTAACATGGATGATCGAACCAGTTTGGATGAACGACCGACAATATAGACGACCGACCCAATATGGACAATCAACCTAACCTAGACAGCTGCAGGACGGCCTAGATGAAAAAGCCTAAACAACTGAGGAACCGAAGTTTGGACAAGCTTGAAGAGTGTCAAGCCATGAGCTCACTTATGTAAAAGGCACAAATTAACCTGTAAAACCCTCATTAAAGTAGTGTTAGGTTGATCTAGGCCGTCCTTTTGATGTAAACGGATCTCTTTTGATGTAAAGAGGGATCTCTTTTGATGTAAAGAGGGACATTTGGATCCCCCCCC
>NW_018164666.1:146999-159234 GCF_001263595.1 Phalaenopsis equestris
CCTCCCTCCCTCTCTCTCCCCCTCCCTCCCTCCTTTCTAATGCTCTAATCCCTTTAGGATTGATCAAAGGACAAATATAGAATCAACATTATTGATTTGAATTTACTATAGGAGTGATATAAATATTCGAAAAGTGATAAAGTCTTTGTTATGCCAATGGGAGACCAATGACTAGGGTTTTGTGATGCAGATTTGAAGTTAGTGTCGTCAGCAGCGATAACAATGGTCCAACAGCGGCGATCAGACAATTGTGGTCAAGTGGTGTCGAGAATTCTCAAGAGCTTGGAGCTCCTTTCAGTCTTCTCGTCCAGGTCCTGCCCCCTCATGAAGAGAATTAATGTCTCTTTATAAATTTTGTGATTGACATCCTTCGTAAAGACTGCTAGATATGGACCACTCGACTCAAAGTGATTCTCTGGATTAGGATGACATTTTTATGAGTATTTGAATATCTTAATGATATAAGAATTAAGTGATCTTAAGTTTGTTGGAGTTGTTTCATTGAGATGCTTGATTTGACTATATGTTTCAAAACTTTGTATGACATTTTATCAATATAAGCTTATTTGATTTCACGATCATTTGGTCCAGCACCAGATGTCTCAGAAATTCTTTAAGTGCATGATATGAGCTCAATTGCATTCAAATCAGATTATTTTTTAATGTCATTTGATTCATGACACATGCACTTCATTCAATTATAAATTTGAGTGTATGCAATTTCTAATTCAATATGTGATGCTTTTAATCACAATGTGCATCTAGATTCTCCTCTGGTCAAAAATAAATAAAAAATGTTATCACATAAACTTAAGCATGATTCTTATGTGAAATGATTTAAGTTTCATTAAGAGAGCAAAATCTTGGTTCTATTTTTTCTAGGGGTATTTACATACAATCCACCAATTTCTTATATATTTTCATATCTAAAACCTAAATTTTATGTTTTTAGATTTATACCATGCAAATAGTTTTTATCATGTTAAAAATATCATCATTTTAACTTAAAGTGAAATACACTTTTTTATACATAAATAATGTGACACATGCAAAAGAAATATACGTATTAGATATGTAAATACATATAAATTCAGTGGTATTTATGTAAATCTTTCTTATTTTTCTTGTATTCAGAATATTATTTTTGAATTATCATATCATGCAACACAAAAAAGAATCAAAACCTAGCATAATAAATATAAAAAAAATTAAAATAAAATAAAACTCTTATTAATCTTAATTGGGGTGTTTATACACATACAAGTATACAACACAATTCTTATGTATTTACATATCTTATACTCAAGTGTTATAGATTTATGATCGAGTGAATGGTCTCAGTGAGACGGATTAGATGACATAAAAAATGATCAAACCTGAGTCAAAGTAGGTCCAGATCACGCACTTAAAGCATAGTTGAAAGCTTTGAAATATATTTTAGATGGTCAAATGATATCTAAATATGATAAGTTCATAGTCAAATCTAGCATCTTGACGAGCCAAATCCAACGAGCCCGAGATAATTTAAGTCTGACATAATCAAACTATTTAAATGCTCATAAAACACCATCCAATCAAAGGGATCACCCAGATTCATACAGTATTTACATAGGATGTCGCTTATCAATCCACCGCCACCATAGGATCACCATTGCTCCGCCACCATCTTCAAACTACCACCACTGACGAACAATCATTGCCCGACCACCACCGCCTAACTGCCACCACTGACGAACAATCACTAGAACACTACAGCCATACCACTAACGTTGAGCTACCACACCACCACTGTCTGGTCTTCATCACCGCCAGACCACAACTATCATTAAAATTTAGTTGCTGCCTTGTATCTCCTCTACACTTCTTTCCTAAGTTCTCAACTTGGAATCCACAACTGCTATATGACACTATCACTGAATGACTCTAATCCCCCAATAGTTCCCGAGCAAATCAATTTAAGAAAAAAAAAATGAGCCCCATCATGTGTCTCTCAAGTAACACTATAGGGGTGACTATTTGTGTGAAATCAAGCATTCGATAGATCGAATTGCAATGGCTGGATCACACATAGATAGTGAAGATATCATTCTCTACACACTCAATCGTCTTGCATCCTCCTATCAAACATTCAAGACATCTATACGCACAAGCCTAGAACCAATTAGCCCCGAAAACACATACTTCTTACTAACAAGTGAGGAAACATATACAACAGCCTGATTAAACACAATTTGATATCAAAATAAAATATGATATTTATATTTATAATGTTTTGATTTCATAAAATTTATATAAGAAAAAAAATATTTTTTTAAAGTTAATAATGCCGACATTTTTTAATGTACATAAACATTTAAATATTATATTAGTAAATGCAAAAATTTAAGCATTGATTATATAAATACATTTATTTGAAGCCTACATAGGACTTGAAACATTGCTATTTACAAAACTCAAATGTCAAAATTCATAAAAATTTTTCATTTAAATACCAAAGTTTTTCATTTTTCAAATTTTCACTTAAATTCAATATGCTAGGACTAATCTACTTTTAATAATACTTATCAAATCCCATAAATTCGAATTTATCAAATCCAGTGCACTTCAAAGATAAAAAGGATTAGTAAATTCGGATTCAATTCATAAAAGAGACTAAATACGATTAAAAAAGATGAAATTTCATAAAATTTGGGAAAGTTAGATTTAGTTCTTATCTTTTTGGTTTTTGGTTGAATTTAAGTTAAACACATCGCTAAATCTTGTTAATAATATGCTACTACAACACCACCTAAATAACATATACTTAATTATCTAAAAAATATATATCATATGTATGTAAATAAATGCCCCCAAAAAAGAAATAGGTAATTACAAAAATAATTTAGTACTACATTTATTTCTCAATATCCAACCAATAAACATTAACTCATGTCCAACCAACGAACCAATCCCATTCGCCTCACAACAAATCATTAAAATTCACAGCAAAATCAATTGAGAGAGAATAGAGAAACGGAGTAATGGAAAAGCAGCAGAAGAAGAAGATTAACCTGGCCTTCCTACCGGCTTCCGGCGCCGGCCACACTCCCTCCACCATCGAATTAGCCAAACTCCTCCTACTCCACCCCTCCGCCGCCGGCCGCCTCTCCGTCAGCCTCATCCTCACCCCATCCACCGCATGCTTCGCCTCCTCCCTTTCCCTCCTCCCAACCTCCACCTCCTCCTCCTCCATCTCCATCTACTACCTCCCCTCCATCGACCTCCCCTCACCCCAATCCACCGACGGAATGGCCGATTACAGCGCTCGCTGCTTCCAACTCTACACCCCACACATCAAATCCGCTCTCGCCACCACCTCCGCCTCCGCCCTCATCATCGACTTCTTCGCAACCGCCGTCATCGACGCCGCTGACGAGCTTCAAATCCCTACCTACGCCTACATCCCCTTCAACGCCTCTATGCTCTCCCTGGTTCTCCATCTCCCAACCCTCCACGATGAAATCCCCATCGAATTCCACCAATTCCATGACCGGGTTCACGTGCCTGGCTTGCCCCCGATCCCGCCATTGTCGATGCCCAGCCCCATTATGAACAAGAAGAGCCGTCTGTACACCTGGTCCATCTACCACGCGCACCGGCTTAAACAGGTCAGAGGTATTTTAGTGAACACCTTCCGTGCGCTCGAGAAAGGGGCAATCTCCGCAATGGAATTGGATGAATCGATTCCTCCGATTCATCCGATCGGACCGATTCTCCGTTTATCCACGTCCTCCGGCGAGCGGCACGAATGCCTATTGTGGCTCGACGAGCAACCGGCGGCTTCGGTGGTGTTCCTCTGCTTCGGGAGCATGGGAATGATGACGGCCGCGCAGGCTGGGGAAGCGGCGGCTGGGATTGAGCGGAGCGGGTACAGGTTTCTGTGGATCCTGCGGCTCGCCGACGGGGAGAAGGATGGGTTTCCGTTAGGGTTTCGGGAGAGGACGAAGGGTAAGGGGATGGTGTGGGAGGGATGGGTGCCTCAGATGGATATTTTGGGTCACATGGCGGTGGGGGGATTCGTGACGCACGGGGGCTGGAATTCAAGTCTGGAGAGCTTGTGGTGTGGGGTGCCGATGGTGGCTTGGCCGATGTATGCGGAGCAGCATTTGAATGCGTTTTTGATGGCGACGGAGATGAGTTTGGCGGCGGAGATGGCGTCGGAGCGCCGGCGAGAGGGGTGGGTGACTGCGGAGGAGGTGGAGAGGAAGGTGAGGTGGTTGATGGAGGAGAGCGAGGAAGGGAGAGCGGTTAGGGAGCGGGTAAAGCAGATGAAGGCGGCGAGTCGAGAGTCGGTGGAGAATGGCGGGGCGGGGGTGGGGGGGGATGAGCTGCACAGACTCATTACTGAGTTGTCTAACGAGTCATATGAGAGAGAGTTGAGAGAGGATTAGGGTCGGCATTGATGTGGTATCGAGATAATATTATGATGATTTTAAATTGATTTGGATCACTTGTTCCCATTTTGATTTTGAAATGGTGTCTAATCATATTTTGTTTTGACATGTTGTATGCTGACTCGTGTGATCTAGTTGTAGAAATGGATTTCATTGTATAAAAAAATTAAGCGGTGGGCATTTAAAATCACAAAATAACTTTCATATTACATGGGCTTCAAGTTGCAGAGGTGGAAGATATCATGTTTGAGGAAAAGGTCGGTACAACTGGTAGATGATGCAGCTAGTAGGTGATGCATTCAATGTCTCAGTCTCCAAGTGAGAGAATTGTTGGGTAATGTGGAAACCCGTTCCACCGAATCCCACCTACCGCTCACCTATCACACCCACCTACTGCTCACCTACCACATCCACCTATCACTCACCTACCACATCCCACTTACCGCTCACATATCTCTCACCTACCGCTCTCATGATTTCTATAAATAGTCTCTTTTGATTTACAGAAAAAACAAGCCAAGCAAGACCAAGTCAAGTCATCTTGGGAGTTAAGAGAAATAGAGGAAGAGAGAGAGAGAGAAAGGGAGAAGAAAATAAAGATTTTCTTATAAACGTTAAGATGCTCGACAGTATAATTCCTCAAAGAAATAAATCATTCGCAGCTCCGCGGATGTAGGCAAATTTGTCGAATCACGTAAATCTGTGTGTCGCTCTGGTATTTTTTATGCGTGCAATTTTTCTCATTTCATTTTTCATTTTATTGTCGTCATTTTTCACAACACATACTTCAATTTACAAGAGTTCAAACTTCAAAATATTTAGGCAACTTTATAAGTTCATAAACTTTAACAAAAACGTCGGTGTCCCAATAATAATAACATAATAGATATTACTACAATATCGACATAAATCAATCTTCTGATAAGCAATTTGACATCTTCAAAGTTCTTCTTAATCATATTTTCGTCATCAAATATTACATTACTCATTTCATTCATTCATTTGAAATCTTGGACAATGTTAAATTTCTATTCCATAACTTTTATCTTTATAAATTGTATATATTGTACACAACAAGTTATAATTTATATTAATTTTTTTTAATTACTGATTCTTAGTGATGTTGACGAAAGGCTTGGGCTCTTACTTGTTATTGTTCTATTAGAGATAAAAAATATAAAAATTAAGTGATGTGTACGCTAGCATATATAACACAAGAAGATTAAGCTCTACATAAATTTGTATGTTTGGTGTAATCTAAAATCAAGCTCACAAGCATGATAATATAAATTCAGATCATATAAGCCTAAGAAATATTTATAGCAACAAATAAGAGAGATTTGCAATCCTATTAGACCTAATCGAGTTCCACAAGTATATCTCATTACAACCTCATAAAATAAATAAGAAAAAGAAGCACATATCCATCTTAAGGTGGTCTCGTGCTAGCCTTAATCCATGTAAAACATAAGGTACAAATTATAAGGAAATTTTTTATAAGTATGTGATTCATGGCTAAGAACAATATATAGGATAAATAATATTTACCATTCAAATGTTTTGCAGCTCGTATTGTAATTTTGTTCAAAATCACTAGAAATGAAGACCAGCAATCGTTCATAAAGCCACAAATGGAATTTAAGATCAAAGAATGGGGAGAACAAATAAAAATAAAAAATAGGGATAGAAAAAATTTAAGAAAATCTAGAAAAATAACATTAAAAGAGCTGAAATCGATGAAGGATGAGTGCGGACATTTGCGTGGAAAAAAGAAGTTGGAAGTAGGGCTGTAAACGAGCCGAGCCTGAGCAAGCTTAAGCTGGGCTCATGTTCGGCTTGCTTGAAATAGCTCGTGTTCGAAATCGGCTTTTGAATAGTGTGTTCGTGTTCGACTCGATTTAAAAATTCGTGTTCGTGTTCGGCTCGAAATTGGCTCGTTAAACTTAAATTGAGAAAAATAGTTATAAAACGTGGGAATCGAACCTGAATCAAATATATACAAAAGAATACACTAATCACATTGCAACATGAGGTGTTATGATTTAAACTTATACATAAATATATATAATATATTATTAAATAAATAATATATATAATATATTGTTATATAAATAGTCGTATAATTTTTTTTCGAGCTAAAACAAGCCGAGCATGAGCGAACAAAGAGTTGTTCGTGTTCGACTCGTTTATAATTCAAGTTTTAAAAATTTGTTCTTGTTCGGCTCGTTCGTTAAAACAACGAGTTGAACACGAGCTACTTAACGAGCCGAACACGAGCTGTTCGTCGACAACGAGCTTTTTTGACCGCCTTAGTTGGAAGAAGGAGCTTCAAAAAAGTCCAACAGGGAAGTTGGTCAAAGGAAAAAAATATTTTGTTCGGACGGCCAATCACCAGCTTCCACTTCGTTGGCCGTCGACGTGTATGATGATGTGACCGTCGTTGATTATTCATTCGTACGTGCAATATCCGAACATAATATTTTCTTCTATGAAAGAGATCGTTTCCAGGGTTCCTTAAGTAAAATTCCCTACAAAAATTATTTCTTCTAATCAAAATTAGATTTAACTAACTTTTGCCCTTCATTGGATGTCCAGTTTTTATCAGACATTAACGGGCCGATGAAATTTTGCAGCCCAACTTATGTAACTTTTGGGGGCCCAAACAAAAGCCTACAAATGAAAGTACAATCTCCTCCGTCGGTCTGGCAAGCGAGACACTTGTTCGATTGCGAGAAACCCCCGGCGGATCCACCGAGGCCGTACTTCAAAATAATTTTGGTGGGGCCCATTTGCCCTCAATCCTTATCCGCCACGCTGTCAGCAGTACCCGGTTTTCAGGGGAAGTAAATTTACTTATTCTCACCACCTACCGCGCAATAAAAAAGTTTTGTAAATGCATCCACTGCAAATTGTATATTTGTATTAAAATGTTTACCATTAATTTGAAGGGGAAAATATTTGCATATGTAAGACCTACGCATCGCTGCGTACATCGGAGATTATTGAAAGGGTACATGGGATTTATATCCGTATTATATTCCCTTGTAACCTCCTTGTAATTTACATGTACCTACAGAAACTACAGAGTGTAGAACTTAATTATAGGTTATAAGTAGGTTACAGAAGTGTTACAGGAGGTATAGCGCGGATATAACCCCCCTATGCTCTCTGAATAACCTCCCGAACTTACGTACGCAAATATTTCTCATTTGAAGGGAGCACAAATTGACAAAAAGAACATTTATGCAAAATTTAGAAACTTAGTGCAGGAAACCTTGGCGATTCATTATTATGGAAAAACTAATTTTAATTATTTGGAATTTGTCAATTATTTTTATTTTTGATTGAGTGATATAAGATATTGCATGAGATTTACAATCAACTTTTTTTTTTCTTGAAAGGAAAGGTAGTCCGGCCATTTTTACATACATTTATTTATTTATCATTCTTCTTTAATTAATTATTTTTTTATTTATATTTTAATTTAGACTAAAATATATTTAGTTGTGAACAGATCTAAACTATTTGGCTTAAACCATCTTACTTTTGACCTTTAACTGACACAAGAAAGCATTCTCAAAATTCTTATCTTTATATATATAGCTTGTATGATTTCACCTT
Source organism: Phalaenopsis equestris (assembly GCF_001263595.1). Classification (NCBI taxonomy): domain Eukaryota; kingdom Viridiplantae; phylum Streptophyta; class Magnoliopsida; order Asparagales; family Orchidaceae; genus Phalaenopsis; species Phalaenopsis equestris. Next base: position 155,054 of record NW_018164666.1, read on the forward strand.
GTCAGGCAGATATTACTTCTCAATATTATCACCATTTCAAACTTTCATGAAAACTATGTTTGTGTGATCCTATTCTTACAACATGTCATCCATGCAGCGCTCCTCTATAATGTTTCATAACACATTCCATTTCTCAAATACAAAGTAGTCATGAGTAATAGTGTTTTCATATGTTTAACTTATAAACAAACACCCATATAACAATCTAAAAGGACTTCTTCCTTCTCTTTTTACATTATGTGCCATCTCCAAAGCTCCTCAGACCTACAAGTACCTTTTTCTTAATTTGTTGGCTCCTCAAAGGCGCACTATGACACTTAAATTGCCTCCCATGATAAATTTATTTCATTAAATTGAATTATAATGATGAATTGACAAAAAAAACCCCCTTAACTTATTATGAATGTAGTCACCAGTTATCAAACCACTATAAAACAAATCTTCCCATTTAGAGTTAGTTTTGATAAAACAAACCACCAAGGCTAATATACATCATTTCTATAATAGCTAGCCCTTATTATTACCATCAATATTAACATTCAACATGCACACTAAAGTTGATGTCTAATTGTAAGTATATCTCTTATGTCACTAATCTTCTTTAATACAAAATATGATTAAACATACTATCAATTATCTATTACCGACATCTCCAACATCACTAACAAATTAAAACCAATGTTCACCATTATCGAAAGTCAGATATTTGCTATCACCATCAATGTCGATATCCAACAATACTTTTACAATAACTAATGACTATTATTAACAATAATGTTGAGCCCAACATCTATACGAAAGTTGATGTCTATCTTCCTAATATAGAATACAATAAAAAATGTCATCAATTATCTTTTACTGGCATGTCCAACATATTAATGCTCAGTATATATCCATCATGCAATATAAGATACCACAATTCATATCTATTACATTTTATTCATAAATCCTCAATTTTTGAGAATTAATACTATTTATAATTAACCTATAATTCACATCAATATAATCATTTCAGTTAACTCAAGGAATTATTAGTCCAAATATAACAAAATATAACCATTCTTTTAATATAATACTCCAATAATAAACTCATAGCCTTTTTAGTCCCAACATTCCAATTATTGACATATCAGCACCACTTAATTCAACCATCTTGCAAATGTCTACCATCCCCGGTAAAACTACCTGAGGTAACCTTAACCCCCATCTTCTACTATTAATGGCACCACCCTCACCAACCCGAAATCATAAACCCTAAAGCCAAAATACAGAACTCAAGACTGTAATTCACAGCGAGAGATAGACAGGGAGCGAAAATGGTTCTTCTTGATAAGCTCTGGGACGACGTTCTCGCCGGGCCTCACCCTGAAAAAGGCCTCGGTAAGCTCCGAGGAAAGATGTCCTCCAAACCCTTAGTCATCAACCCCCCAGGTAATCAAACCTATAATATCATCCGATCCATATCGTTCTGCAGATCTGAGCAGAGTAGTTGATTACTTCATCTAACTTAAATCTGCTTGTAATCTGATATGGATGGTGAAGGTGGAGAAGGGGAGAGCAGCGGGAAGGTTTACCAGCGATCGTCGTCGTTGCCGGCGACACCGACGACGCCGATCACGCCGGTGACGCCCGTATCTCCTGCGACTTCAACGGCGAAGAAAGCTAATGTTTGGCGAAGCGTCTTCCACCCTGGAAGCAATATTAACACCAAGGCGCTCGGATCAGATCTGTTCGATAAACCGCAACCCAATTCTCCCACTGTTTATGACTGGTCAATACCTTCTTTTTTTTATTTATTTAAATAACACACAATAGCACCTAAATAATACCAGAGGAATATTTTCTTGTGTTATCCGACAGATTTTATTTTGTTCTAAATAAAATTTAAATATGTATGATTTAAATTTTATTTTTATTTTATCTATTTTGCAGGATGTATAGTGGTGAGACAAGGAGCAAGCACAGGTGAAGTGAAGGAATTTTACAGTTTGGTCTGAGAAGAGTGAAGAAATGTCTTTGGAGAGCAAAGCATCTTGTAAATAGAAGAAGCTGTTGTGTTTGGTCTTTAAGCATATGCTGCTGCCTGGTTAATATTTGGAGTGTTTTGGAGGGTTTGTAATGTAAATATTTGTTTTATCGGTAATAATATAAGAAGAAATTATGGGTGAATCATCATTATTATTATTGTTTCTTTTATCTCAACCTTCTTGGAAATATATATTAATTAAGTTTAAATGATTAGCAGGGTGTTATATTTATCTTAATATAAATATAATAATTTTAAAAACATTTTTAATTAAAATTTAGTTTAAATTATTTCGAAAGATGGGTTAGGCTCTGCAATTTTAATTAATAGAATTTGTGTTTTGGTACGACTAACATATACGAATAGACGCTGGAACGAAACAGAGTGGAAGAATATGTCCAAATCAGAAAGTTACATTATGGGGTTAGGGGTGCGGGGGCAACGCTCCGCGGAACGGTACAGGGGTAATGTTATAATTATATATTGTACTTAAGGTTTATTCTTGGGGTTATAAATAGACTTGTTTGTAATCTAGGAGGTATCTCTGAATTCTGTAAAATTTTCTGAATATTAAAAGGAATCGTCGTTTTGCTCCCGATGACGTAAGCAGTTTTGCCGAACCTTATTAAATTTTTGTGTTCTTCTGGATTTATGTCGATTTATTGTTTTTCTTCACCTTAATTTATCGACAATTTGTTTAAAATTAATTTGTAGTATAATAGTAATTAATATAACGAATATTTTTAATATATATAAATATTAATTGTAGCATAGTGTGATTGGATGTAAAATGATAAATTTAATGATTACGTTGGCCAGAAAAGAAAAGCTTTTTAATAATTATTACAAATCAACCACCCTAATCCTCATCAAGGAAAAATATTATACAACGATGGACAAATTATTAGGGTGTTATTCATGGTGTTAGGATGATATTGAGGTATATAATATAACTTTAATATCAACCACGACTTACATAATATTCGCTCATCACTCAACTATCAAAATTGATGATAAATTTCAATTCATATTTTCTATTTTAATATTAATATAAAAATATTCGATGATATTTCTCTTATTATCCCTGAAAAAAAATGACATTTACATATCCAAAAAACATTATGTATTTACTTCTAGAATTTAATATTAAAAATCATAAATTTTAAATTTTTAACATCACATCAAAAATCTAATTTTTACTCAATTTTTTTTAACCCGGATGTTCTTTTATATATAGATTTATCGCATCAAATTTGTTGAGAAATTAGGGCGAAGAAAATTAGGAATCGACACAAATTCAGAAGAACACAGTCAGAAGAACACAGAGAGACACAAATTCAGAAGAACACAGAGAGATTTATGAGGTTCGCCAAATATATATATATCCTCGGGAGTAGAGCGACGACTTTATTTTCAATATTCAGAAAAAAGTACAGAATGTAAAATTCAGAATCTCACGTAGTGTTACAAACATGATATATATATATATATATATAACCCTATAGTCTAATATGTGATTACTTAATTACTTAAATTACCTATGTACCAAATCATGGGGTGTTGCCCCCACACCTTCAACCCACATGATGAAACTCTCCCGATTGGACAGATCCTTCCGCTCCACTCTGCTCGTGGGCTCCGCTCCAGCATGTGTCTCATTAATGGTATAGGAGCCATACCTAACAAAATTGTTATGAAAACATATGGAAGAAATTATGGTGGGACCCACGAAAGAAATTAATCCACAAATTTGTACAAAGTCTTCTAATAATGGAGAAGAATAATTAAAAAAAAGTCGTTTAATGTGTTAGGCGAGTGCAAAGATGATGGGTATGGATTAAATTTTCTAATTTGCACGTCCTAATCACTTAATAGCGACAATTAATAAAAAAACTAATCAAACATATTATTTTATTATTACAAGTTAGTTTATCCAGATGCCTCCATGATATTTATTTTTATTCTTTAATATAAGAAGCCAAGAGCATTAATTCCAACAATAACTTTTTTTTATGAGAGAAAATAACAAAAATGTTTAGCAGATGGAAGTCTGCATGACACATGCTTCTGACAGGTGTGTATATGCATCATAGAATAATTAGGATATTTCATATATATATATATATGTGTGTATATATATATATATATATATATA
>NW_018164666.1:159244-164784 GCF_001263595.1 Phalaenopsis equestris
TATATATATATATATATATATTGTTGGATTAATTTTGGGACTACAATGTAATTAATAAATGTGTTGGGTAATCATTTAATAAGTCAAAATTATTGTGGTCTAATTTAGAATTAAGTTTATGACTTTGGGCACATTTGTCATGATATTATAGTGTGGATACCATAAGTGCAAATTCTAATTTGATGAGGTCTAATTTTTGTATCCCCGATTTGCAGAGAGACGGATCTTTTTTCTTGCACCCCATCAACAAGAAACTACAGAAACTCTAGAAAATTTGCATATTGAAAGATCATACATTGTGCAATCGATCTAATGGACTCTGGTACGTTCCGCTAATCTATGATTTATTTCTCTTGAAATTGAATGTGATTTTTTTTTCAGTTCTAACAATTGATATCAGAGCTAATTCACGTTCAGTTTTTTATTGAGATTTTTTTTTTTTTTGGCCCTTAGCCATTGTTGTTCACCAATTATGAAGTTATAAATTTGTGATTAATGATGGCTTGTATATCTTGTTTAGTTTGTTGGTTTTTTGATATATTTGGTATATCAAATTCGTTGGAATCATTTTTTGGGTTCCCTGTTTTGGGTAATTTAAATTACCTTTAAAATTTTATAAGTTTTTGTATAAATAAGGGTTAGAAATCATCTAGAAATTAGATTTCTAACAACTTTGGGGTTTGAAGGCTTCATTTTGGTGTAAAAAATGGCTTTGAAACCGTTGGGTTCTGATTTTGGTTCGAACTGAGTTGTTTGACCCGTTTGGAGGTTGAAGACAGCCAGAAACGAACCCATCTGAAGGTTGAAGTAAGTAAACGACATGTAGTTTTCTATATTTTTTTTAAAAAAAGTTTAATTAAAGGTTCAATTAAATTCAAATTATTGGTACTTTATAAATTTGTCCATCATTTTTAATAAGCTTATTGAAACATGATGTTGCCAAAGTGACATCTTTTGTGTGGATAGTTCGTGACGAATGTTGGATGTTGTGTGTGTGTGAGTTCATGCGTGTATTGATCGGCCTAAAGAAAAATTAATACTTGGTCGAACTGCATACAAACTTGTGATGGTAAACATGTAACAATTATAAGGAATTATATGTGAATAATAAATCGATTCAAAGATAGATTTATTATTTGACATGCATTATTGTTAATGTTTGATCATTACAACAAGATTACCACTAGCAGTTAATATTACTGTCCAAAGACTTGATATTAATGTTGCATTAGGTGTCTTGAGATGAGATTTACCATTATTTGAATTTATTGACATTATTGGTATTATTTTTTTTTATGAACAGGTTATTTATGTAATCGATTTGTTCATTTTTCAGTTGTTGCTACTTTATCTGCTAACCTCAATTTGGTTCCAATCCTTAAGGGTGACAGCATTAAGGATTGGAAAGAGAACATTCACATTGTTCTTGGCTGCATAGATTTAGACCTTGCGTTAAGAATGGAAAAACTCGCTCCTCTTACGAATGCTAGTTCCTCCGAGAATAGGATGATCTATGAGAAGTGGGATCTTGAGTCTTATGATCATCAAGTGCGACATACCTGAGGCTTTTAGAGGTGCGGTGTCTAGTGAGATCACTGATGCTGCATGTTTCCTTGCTGAAATAGAAAAACGCTTTGCAAAAAGCGATAAAGCTGAAATTGGTATTCTTTTAAAGTAACTGATTTCGATGAGGTTCAGAGGCAAGGAAAATATAAGAGAGTACATCGTTGAGATGTCTAACATTGCTTCAAAGCTGAAGTTGTTAAAGCTCGAGTTGTCGGATGATTTACTCTTGCATTTAGTTCTTATTTCTCTTCCTCCACAGTTTGGTCAATTCCTGGTCAGCTATAATATGCAAAAGGAGAAATGGACTTTTAATGAGCTTATTTCACATTGTGTGCAAGAGGAAGAAAGGTTGAAACATGGAAAGACTGATAATGTTCATTTGGTAAACACCTCTAAAGAAAGGGGCACTAAAAGAAAGAATGAGGCTGCTAAGAATAAGGGTCATTCTCAAAAGAAACAAAATAAAGTTCAATCTCAAAATCCTGAAAGTGGAGGTTGTTTCTTTTGCAATAAGGAAGGACATCAGAAGAAGGAATGTCCAAAATATCACACTTGACGTGCGAAGAAAGGTACATTTCTAGCTTTGGTCTGTTCTGAGGTGAATTTGGCTTCAGTGCCAAGAAACACTTGGTGGTTAGACTCTAGTGCTACTACTAATATAAGTGTTTCCATGCAGGGTTGCTTGAGCTACCGAAAACCAAATGATGTTGAAAGATGCATTTATGTAGGAGATGAAAAATCGATAGAAGTGGAAGCAATTGGGCATTTCAGATTGTTATTAAATACTGGTTTGGCATTTCAGATTGTTATTAAGTACTGGTTACTATTTGGATTTGATAGATACGTCATTTAGACCGTCATTTAGACGAAATTTGATTTATGTTTCTTGTTTGGACAAATTGGGTTATTGTTGTTCATTTCAAAACTGTTGTTTCAGTTTATCTATTGATTCCAATATTGTTGGAACTGGTTCGCTTATGGTTTATGACAATCTTTATTTACTTGATACTGTTGCTTCTTATAATGAAACTCTGAATGTGGAATCACGTGGTACTAAGCGTAAAATTGAAAAAGAAAATTCAGGAACATTATGGTACAAGCGTTTAGGTCACATCTCTAGAAATAGAGTTGAAAGACTTGTATCAGATAGAATTCTAAGTTCCATTGATTTTGCGGACTTTAATGTTTGTATTGAATGCATTAAGGGAAAACAGACCAAAACAAAGAAATTAGGAGCTATGGAGCTACAGGCGTCTTAGAATTGATACATACGGATATTTGTGGGTCATTTTCTATACCTTCTTGGAATGGTCAACAATACTTTGTATCATTCATAGATGATTATTCAAGATATGCATACCTATTTCTTATTCATGAGAAGTCCCAAGTATTGGATGTGTTCAAATCTTATAAGGCTGAAGTTGAAAACCAACTAAGCAAAACAATAAAGCAAGTCAAATCTGATCGTGGTGGTGAATATCATGGCAGATATGACGGTTCAGGTGAACAATGTTCGGGACCATTTGCCAGATTCCTAGAGGAGTGTAGAATTGTCCCTCAGTACACAATGTCGGGGTCACCTAGCATGAATGGTGTAGCTGAAAGACAAAATCACACTCTTAAAGACATGGTAAGAAGTATGATCAGTCATTCAACCTTACCAGAATCACTCTGGGGAGAAGCGCTTAAGACAGCGGCCTACATTTTAAATAGAGTACCAACTAAAGCAGCTGCAAAAACACCTTATGAGCTTTGGACAGGACGAAAACCTAGTTTAAAGCATTTTCATGTTTGGGGTTGCCCAGCCGAGGCAAGACCTTACAAGCCACATGAGAAAAAGTTAAACCCTAAAACAGTGACAACTATTTTGTTGGTTATTCAGAGCGATCTAGGGGTTACAAGTTTTATAATCCCAAATTAAAGATAATATTTGAGACGGGAACTGCAATGTTCTTTGAGGATATTGAATTTGGGGGGAGAAATCAAGTTAGAGACTTTTTCTTTAAGGAGGAATCAGATCATACTACTATTGTTGAAGAGGAATTGGTTCCTATTCTTATAATTGCTTTTGATAATGATCAAGATTTCACTCCTGTCATTGATCAAGTTGTGAATCCATAAAAAGACATTGTTAATCAACCCCTTGAGGAACAAATTCAACAACCTCAAGAACAAGCTCAAGAACAAGTGCTTTTGCGGCGATCCACTGGGGAAAGAAGAAATGCTATTTCAGATGATTACATTGTATTTCTGTCAGGAACATGAGGAAAATAATAGTATGATGGAAGATGATCCTATCAACTTTCGTCAAGCTATACAAAGTTCCAATTTAGAAAAATGGATTGAAGCAATGAATGAGGAGTATAAGTCTATGCAAGACAATAAAGTTTGTGAACTTGTCCCATTGCTAGAAGAAAAGAAACCCATTGGTTGCAAATGGATTTTTAAAACCAAACGGGATTCAAAGGGTAATGTGGAGAGGTATAAAGCTCGCCTTGTAGCTAAAGGCTATACTCAAAAAGAAGGGATTGACTTTAAAGAGACATTCTCTACGGTTTCAACAAATAACTCTTTTAGAACAATCATGACACTTGTTGCTCATTATGATATGGAGCTTCATCAAATGGATGTTAAGACCGCATTTCTCAATGGAGACATTGATGAAACGATCTATATGGTGCAACCAGAAAACTGGGTCAGGAGACCCAAAGAATATGGTTTACAAACTGACAAAATCTATTTATGGGCTCAAACAAGCTTCCCGTCAATGGTATCACAAATTTCATCAAGTGATTTTATCGTTTGGTTTTGAAATGAATGCATTTGATGATTGTGTGTATCATAAATTTAGTGGGAGAAAGCATATTTTTCTGATTTTGTATGTGGACGACACACTGCTTGCCACAAATGATATAGGCATGTTGCACGAAACCAAGAGATTTCTATCAATTAATTTCGAGATGAAAGATCTTGGTGATGCCTCATTTGTTTTAGGAATTCAGATTCACTGAGATCGTTCTCAGTGTATTCTTGGATTGTCACAAAGAAGCTATATTGATAAAGTACTTAAAAGATTTGGCATGCAGAATTGTAGACCAATTGACACCCCTGTCGTTAAAGGAGACAAGTTCAATCTCAATCAGTGCCCGAAAGGAAACCTTGAGATTCAAGAAATGCAAAACATTCCCTATGCTTCAGCTGTAGGGAGTCTAATGTATGCTCAAGTTTGTACGCGGCCAGATATTGCGTACATTGTTGGAGTTTTAGGCAGATACTTAAGCAACACAGAAATGGATCATTGGAAAGCAGCCAAAAGGGTTATGAGATACTTAAGGAGAATAAGAGATTACATGCTTACATATAGGAGATCATTGGGTATTCTGACTCCGATTTTCCTGGATGCCAAGACAGCAGAAGATCCACATCAGGCTACATTTTTTTGTTAGGTGGTGGAGCTATATCCTGGAGGAGTGCAAAACAAACACTCATAGCTTCATCCACCATGGCAGCAGAGTACGTAGCATGTTATGAGGCATCCAACCATGGTATATGGCTGAGAAATTTTGTCACTGGGCTGCGCATTATGGAAGGAATTGAAAGACCACTCAAGTTGCTTTGTTATAATAAATCAGTTGTATTGTATTCCAATAACAACAGGAGCTCAACCAAGTCAAAGCATATTGACATCAAATTTCTTGTTGTGAAGGAAAGAGTACAGAGTGGCCAGATTCACATAGAGCATTTAGGAACAAACTCCATGATTGCGGACCCCCTTACAAAGGCTCTGATACCCAGGGTCTTTCATGAGCATACTGCTCATATGGGTGTTATAGAGCTTGAGGGAATTTAGATTCAGTGGGAGTTTGTTAACTTGTGTTTTATAGTTTTATGTTTTATTTTGTGTACAAGATATATTTGGATATTTTCTGATCAGAAATGAGGTATTTTATTCAGTTCAGTGCACTCTGTACAGT
>NW_018164666.1:165502-201022 GCF_001263595.1 Phalaenopsis equestris
ATATATATATATATATATAAAAAGATTGATTGACGGCCTGATCAACGATTAATGCCCTAACTTCAGTCAGGTCTGGGAGCCAACGCGGTATACAAATAAATTCGAGTATCACTTGCCTTAAGAAGACACTGCACCAGCAGGGGATTCGAACCCAGACCTAAGGAGACTTATGATATTCAAAGAGTCTGCTCTATCAATAAGTTACGGAACGCGCACCACACACACACACACACACACACACACACACACACACACACATATATATATAAAATGTATTAACATATTTAACATTTAAATATCATATTTACATACATTACGTTCAAAATGATTTCATATATACATCTGTTAGTATAATAAGCCCATCAGACTCCTAATGATTCAACTTCGACTCGACTCCAAACTGATTTTTTATCAGGTAAATACCTAAAGTATAAATATAAATATTATGTCATGCGTTATAGATTTATTAGGTGGATGAGTGGCTTGACACTTAGAAACAAAATACAAAGCTAATGTATGAGTAAAGGGTTGGTGTAGCTCCAATGACAAATAAGATTAGATAGAATCATCTTAGATGGTTTGGTCACAGTACCTTGACCAGTTGTTGATCCGGTTGGAAAAGTAGATGCTTTAGATTGACTTATGTTAAAAAAGGTAGAGGTAGACCTTTTATAACACTTTAATATTAAAAATCTATACATGAAAAGGTGTGTTTCATTTTTAAACAGCCACTGATAGTGATTTTCTTGATGTGTTGTCAAAGATTTAAATGGTATGTATGTAAATATGAAAGTTGACGTGTTAGATATATAAATATATAAGATTTGTGTGGTATGTATGTAAATGCCCCTAGATGAAAGCATGCTTGCTTGTTCCTCAGATGTAAACCTCATTAGCAAAGTTAATCACTGATTTCTCAATATATGGCTAAGTTATATAATTAAGTGGTTAGTATAAAGAATTCTCTTGTTAAATAGTTGGGGCATCCACATACATACCACCCAATTCTTATGAATTTACATACATAACACCTCCATGGTTCTTTTTACATTAATACCAACCAAATCGCTGTATCACATAAAAAAATATCACCTTTTCATGCATAGGGAAGGGGGCATGTATGTAATTATTAAAATTTAGGTGTTAGAAAAGTAAATACATAAGAATTGAGCAACATTTACGTAAATCTTCAAAATGACAACCTAAGTTGATAGCACATGGAAGAATAGAGTTAGTTACTTTTTAGAAATTAGGGCGAAGAAAATGTAAGAATCTAGAATAAACACAGGGATTTAACGAGGTTTGACAATTTGACTATGTCCTCCGGAGCAAGAGCAAGGGCTTTTTGATTTCTTGAAAAGGAGTGCATCCCATTAGTTACAATAAAACATATATATATATATATATATATATAACATTAGAGTACAATATGTAATTACAAAATTATTTCTATACCGTACCGCTGGGGCGTTCCCCCACACCCACAACCTACTTAACAAAACTGCCTCAATTCGATTACAAAAAAAATTTTGTACCGTACCGCAGGGCAACCCAACCCATTTAACGAAACTCCCACAGTTAGACAAATGCTTCCACTATGTTCCACTCCAGCATTTGTCCCTTATCTGATATTTGAGTTACACCTAATAGTTAACCTCACTGTAAACATCTTCCTTCCAAATTACCAGTAATCCCCACAAGAACAAGAGCCATTAGCAAAATGGTGGAAGCGAATGCCGTCTCGAACAACAATCTCCCTGCGCACAATGTCGCCGACCATTTTCGTAAACGTGTGGCAATCACCACATATTCTCAGGTTCTTCGTCATCCTGATTGCAGAACCCTCATCCGTCGCAACGAGAGCGAATGCAATAGCCAACTTCTCACTGTGGGTGTACAAAAACTCAGCTTTGATTTCCTCCTCTATATCATGCAGCACAAAGTTGGTATCAGGAACATAGCCAGCCAGCTCCAGCTTCTCAATCAAAACCTTCAGCATTTCATTAATCTCCTTAAATTGTGAATGGGACTTGTCCCCCACTCTGAACTGAAATGTCTTATCTTTGATTTCAATCCATGTCGAGCCGGGTGTCTTCTTCACTCTCCTGCCAGTCATCAGCTCTCTCACCTTGGCCACCTCTTCCCACCTCCCAGCTTTCGCATATATGTTCGAGAGCAGAACATAGTACCCTGCATTCCTAGGACTGAACTCAAGAAGGCTTTTCGCTGCCTTCTCAGCCAATCCTATATCACCATGGATCCTGCAAGCCCCTAAGATTGCGCCCCAAAAGCCCTCATCTTTATCAACTTTCATCATCTCTGTCAACTCCAGCGCCTCAGTGAGTCGTCCCGCACGGCCGAGAAGGTCCACCATGCAAGTGAAATGCTTCACATCAGGTTCTACGGAATAGTCCTTCTCCATTGATTCGAAAAACTGTCTGCCCTCTTCCACCAAGCCGGCATGACTGCAAGCAGAGAAAATGGAAACAAAAGTGATTCGATTGGGATGAATACCGCTCTGTATCATTGGAGGGAATAGCTGGAGAGCTTCCCTCCCACGGCCATGAATGCCATAAGCTGAAATCATTGAACTCCATGAAATCACATTCTTTACTTTCATTTGATCGAAGATCTCCCTTGCCGCATCGACGCTTCCGCATTTAGCATACATATCGATCATTGCGGTGCCCAGAATAACATCACATGAAAACTTTCTTCTCCGAATATAATCATGAATCGCCTTTGCCCTGTGCATAGCCCCGAGCTTCCCGCAGGCAAAGACAACGGTCACCATGGCGACCTTATCAGGTAATGTACCATTATCCTTCATCTGATCAAACAATGCCATTGATTCTTCAGGATTTCCACACTCAGCATAGCCAGAAATCATGACCGTCCATGAAACCAGATCCCGTTTAGGCATTTGATCGAACACCTTGCGGGCATCTTCTACTTGCCCACATTTCGCATACATATCTACTAAAGACGCGGAAATGAAAACATCAGACTGTAATCCGAATTTGTTAACGAGGTGATGGATCTCCTCACCGGTCCGCGGAGATAGTGTATCCCTGCAAGCTCGTAAAGCAAAGGGAAGAGTGTAGTTATCCATGGGAAGGCCAGAGCGGACAAAATCCCTGAAAGCTTTCAAGCAATTATAATTATCTCCCAGTTTTGAGAACCCGCCGATAATTACGCTCCAGGAGACATTATCTCGTTCTGTCATCCGGCTGAAAAGGAAGCAGGCGTCGGCCATCGCCTTGTGCTGCGCATAGATGTAGATGAGCTTGTTGGCCACACCAAGGTTGTCTATCATGGCGGTTGCGATCGCCAAGGCGTGAACTTTTCGTATCTGGAAGTGGGTTTGACATTGGACTAAGGCAGAAAGGAAGGATCTGGGGTCAAGACAGAGAGGGAAGGAATAAGATTCTGGATTGGGGGTTTGTGGGAACGAAAAGGAGTTCTGCTGGAGCTCTTCGGGTTGCAGCTGCAGAGATTTCGAATTTAGGGCAAACGCGGGCGAGGAAGGAGGGGAGAAGTGAAGCACTCGCATGGGAGGTTTGTACAGAAGGGGAAATTTAAATTTGCTCATTGCCGTTATGAGGGCCTCGCGGCATATTTCCAAGATTTTGCCCTTACCTTTCAAAAAAGCTGCCTTACACTAACACTAAATGATATTAAGGATCCTCTTCTAAGCGAAAAAAAATATTCGTCCACTCATCCGAACGGCCAATCACCGGACGCCACATCGTCCAATGATAAATTGTATGATGATGTGGAGCCCGATGGTTGATAAGACGTGCAGTGTACAAACGAAATCTTTTGTCATTCTGATAATAATATCTATTTTGAAATGAATTTCTGCTTCTGAAATATCAAATGTGGTTGTTACAATTTTGTTTTAAAAAGCTTTACTAAATAAGGGTAGAATAGTCATTTTTCAAGATACAGCTGTCCCACAGCTGCAACAAACAGATAGCTAGCTTCCCCACAGCAACTTCCTGGGGTAGCTCAGCTGTAACTAAAAAGATGAGAAGCTGCAGCTGCCCCAATCAGACCCTGAGTTGAAATGTAAATTTTGAGACTGCTGATTTTAGAAGTAAAAGAATGAATTGCAACGATAAAGTTTCTTCCCATGCTCTATTTTATTTCTACAACAATGTATATGACCACTAATTGCATATTATTGTAAAGAACAAACAATCTTTTGTCTAATCTAAACATATATCAACACAAACTTAAGAAATTCATAACACTTGATATCTTTTATTCATCACCTTTCCAACTTAGCTTCACTAAATCATTCAATATTTCACCTCATGTTCAAAAAAAACTTGAACAAAGCTAACAAGAGGGCTACATTAACAATGAGGATTGCTAATATAAACTTCATTTGAAATGTAATCGACTCAAGTTTTTCAGTAAGCTTCTCCTCATAAGCTAGTAATTGATACTTCGTCGCATCGTCCGTAGCATCCATTTCGTCAGCCCATTTGAGAAAACCGCAACTATCTGGCGAGCAATTTTGAGGACATCTATAAAATTTTCTTCCACGATTCTCTCCTTTTTGACATGTGTATAAAAGGCATTGCTGGTTGCATCTGCAAAAAATTTTGAGATCTTGTACTGCACCCATGCCCTTTGTTCTCGATGAAAGAGTTGAATTCATTTTAGAACAAAGTAATGCCAGTTGATCAAACAAGAAGTAGTTCAGGACAAATACATTAAAGAAATCTTGAATGCAGCTTAATTTTAGTTCTTTTTAAGAATATTTACATATATACCACTCAAGTTTTATGTATTTACATACCTAACACCTAAACTTTAATATTTTACATATATGCCATATTACATATGCATAGGTGTTACAAATGCAAATATATAATAAGAGTAGGGTTTGTGTTCAAATCAAGGACATAATATATCTGTGAACAATAACAAGTAATCTAGAGGGAATAAATCAGAGAACAGTTTTATCATGACAAAATACTAATAATATTATAGCATTTGCATACATAACATATAATTCTTTTGTATTTACATGTCGAACCTCTAAATATTTATATTTACACACATAACAATCAAAACGTTTATGTCACGCCACGATCACAAACTTTTTAAAAATAAAATATGTATTTTCACGCATATACTCGTGATGCCAAAGCTGTTACAAATATAAATATCAAACTTAGATATGTAAATACATCAGAATTGTGGGCAATGTATGTAAATTTTTCCATAAATTTTCTTCTTTCAGAGAATTTCCAACTTTGAAAAGATTAGAACAGGAATCATAAAGAAACTAAAATTTGAAAAGATAGAAACTTCAATGAAAGGAAAAGAAAAAACCTTCAAGACTTTGAGAAGCTCAGCTTCAAATTGAAATTGAGGTGGGATCTGTCAGACCCAATACAAATGAAGAAGACAGTATTTATGATATTGAAGAATATTGTATTTCAGGGAATAGGTAGGTCATCTACTTCAACCATCATCTTCTGGAAAGAAAAAAAAAAAAGTAAGAGCTAAGGTTAGCTCTCTTGTTTTAATGTGATTGGTTTGAATTCGGATCGTTCTTCTACTGATGGCTATGTCTGATTGGATGAACGGGTCTCTCGTTTGTCTGTTGTTGGGCTCTCTTTGGTCATATTTTCTTTTTTAGGGTCGTTGGATCTCCTCAGGATCCCTGCTAGCACATTTTTTACACCTTTTTTTGGAATATTTACATACATACCACTCAATTTTTTTTTTTTAATTACAAATCTAGAATTAAAGCTTGAATTTATATATATATGCCATCCTACTTATGCATGAAGGTGTATTTTATTTTATTTTTTAAAGTTAAAACAGTGATATTTTGATGAGGGATGAAAGGCTTGGGTTTTACTTCAAGTGTTTAATATGTTAATACAAAGGAATTGGTTGGTATGTATGTACCACTTAATTCTTGCGTATTTAAATATCTAGCTTATGCCACCCGAATATTTCGTATCGGTTGAATCCCAAAATGTCCCTTTGGTCATAACGAAGAGATAGAGCGTTGGACAGATAAGAGGAATAGAAAGAAGTAAATCGAGAAAGAGACAGAAAGGGAGAGTGAGGAGAACACAAAATTGTACAAGTTATCTTGGAACTAATTCACTAGTATATTTTTTTAGGAGAAGACTCCTCTATTTATTAATCATATGGGAAGCCTCCTAAATTACATGTTTGTCTCTAATTAAATAGGAAAGTTAAAAATGATTTATGAGTCATTACACATTTATAAATTTATAACCGACGTTGATATCTTTTGACATTGATAACCGTTGTTGGCACCATTTCATATTGGCAACTGCTGCTGACATCATTTCATATTCGTAACTGCTCAATTGAGTCGCTTGATAATCATTCGGTCGGCTAGAAGTTCTTCGGTCGATTTGTGGATCTTTAATCAGCTTTGTAAACAGGAAAATATATAAAAGAAAGAAATTAGCACATGACCAAAAAATCAAAACAAATTTCAAGATTAATGCTAAAGTTTGTAAACAATCTGATTTCAAGCCAAACTGGGTTGACTCGAATAAATTAGTGCGGCTCGAACTTGGCTCGTGTTGGTTATACATGATTTCATGCTGAGCCGGCTAAATTAAATTAAGCCTAATCCAACTCGAAATCGAAATGAGCTAGCTCAATTTGAGTTATTTGGATCCTTTTCAGCTCACAATCCACTTGATCAAGCTTAAAATTGAAACTAACCGGCTCAAATTGAGTTATTTGAATCATTTCCAACTCAAAATCAGCTTGAAATTGGCTAGTGACATGTCATATTAAATTTTTCTTAGCATTATATATAATTTTTTTTATAAATAAAAAAATACTACGAGCCGATCCACATATGGCTCAAAATCTGCTCGAAAAAAATTCGAACAAAAGTTTCAACTCATAAATCGGCTCGTTTATTTCGATCCGATCTCGATCCATACCAAAATTAGAATTGATTTTTAAGTGAACAACGATCTTCAAGCTAAATTCACAGCCCTAACCGCACCACTAAAGAATTTTTCTCATTAAATGAATCAGGTTGCCAACCTTACCTGCTCAATAACTTAAAAACTGATTTTTGGATATCACTCACTATGCTAAGAGCATAACAACACAACAATAATCATAGGTAAGAACATAATATTCAACAACATTGAGCAGCAAGAAGCACACTGATCAACACAACAAACAAAAGTATGAAAATGATATCCCGACTCTTTGTAGGCATCAATTTAATCCCAAAGTTTATAAAATATCAAATTAGTCTTTAGACTCGTTTAATATGAGCCAAAATAGTCACCGGAAAAGAATATTTTAGCCGCTACTAAAATAATCTGAGGACTAAACTCACACTTTTACAAACTCCAGGACTAACATGACCACATGTAAATGATTAGAGACTATTTTGACACTTTACTATCACAAAAAATTATAAATTAACTTACTCAAAAGAATAAACCTCCAAAATCAATCGCGCTTGACACCAAGCATCCTTGCAGTGAGTTCCAATGCAACAATAGCAGCAGCGTTTGCAGGAAATGCTCTCGCCAAAGTGGGTCCAAGACCTGCATAACATCCTCTTAAACCGGACCTCCTGAAAATCTAAAATTGAAGAACAATAGTTAAACTTCCATGGCCAGCAAAACAGAAACCTTTACTCAGGAGCTCTTTCATTTGTTGAAAAAGACATACAGTGTAAAAGAAATAAAATGTTAAAGTAATGTATTGTATTTTAGATCTTTTAGAATTATTTGGCTCAGCAAAAATAAATGAAAGTCTTTGCATTTTTATGTTTGCTAAGGTTGGTGGCGGCTGACGAACGAGTGGTCGGTGCTAGTGCGAGAGTTTGGTGACGATCAATGGCCGGCAACGGCGATAGCAGCGAGTGGCAGCTAACTGTTGGCCCTCATATATACTTCACAAGGGGAGTAGATTGGGCATGACTCCTCCTTTGCATTCAAAACATCAAAATTACCCAAAGAGGGGTATTTTATGATTGAATAGAACAAGCATGATGAAATCAACATACTGCCGACACGAAGTGCTCAATTTGAACCTGAAATTTTCTTACGATCACCGAATTTACTCAAACAACATTCGGTCACAAAATGAACTTCGCAAGCACGTCCAGAACATTAAAATTTCCTATGGAGAGGTATTATGTGATCGAAATGACAAAGTATGGCGAAATCGACAAGTGTCGTTGCAACATGATATTTGGATCCAATTCATCTCAACCGTCATAGAAATTTGTTTGAACGACATCCAATCACAAAACGGACAACGTCGTTGCTTCTGGAATGTTCAGTTTGGCTAAAATGGACACCAATATTGATAGGTATTTGTGCACGAATAATTGGCACATAAATAGAGACGTTTAAATTAAAGATAAAATAAATAAAAGAGAAAAATTTTATTTTCCATACCTTACCTTCCCAACCAAGCCACCACCTAATGTGACTTCAAGCCCATACCTCTGCTTCCCTCTTCAGCCAAAAAGAGCCCACCACATCATTTAAGGAAATAAAAATAATAATAATAATCATTTTTGTGTGCTAGAAAATTCACGATAGTAGAGTAGTAGATTATCATCTTAGAGTGGTACAAAGATTCAATACACACTTAGAAAAGAGAAAATAAATAATAATAACGCCAGAAAGAGAAATACCATGGGGCCTAACCCAACTGAAGAATTCACTATTAAAAAAAAGATTACAGTTGCAATAACTTAACAAACATATAGCGACCGATAACAATTAGTGGCATCCGGTCAATAGTGGTCAACAGTGGTCGAATGTGATTAACAGTGATTGACGACGGTTAATGGTGGTCGACATTGATCAGCGAAAGTTGACGACGGTCCACGGTGGTTGATGGAGATTAGTAGTAGTCGACGATGGTTGGCGGTGGTGGTGCTAGTCTTTAGCTCATTTTCAAACCTTCAAGCTCTTATTCAAGTCTCAAGTTGTCCTCGTCCTCATTAGAGAGGTGAGACTCTATTTATAGTGTTCTAGGTGCACCTAATACAAGAATATGAATCACTTTGATCAGACGGTCCGAATAGCTTCCTTCAATCAAACGGCGTTTGATTAAAATTTGAGTGTTTTAACGATATCAAAATTGAGCAATCTTGGGCTCACTGAATTCGTCTTGTCGAGACGCTCGATTCGACTATAGGTTTTGCTAGATTCGACATCCCTTTGACTTCTAAATATGTTTGAAAAACTTCCAAAAGTGGTTTAATGTCTTGATTGGATCTTGATTTGACTCGGATTGAACCAATTTTGGTATCATTTGATCCATCTCATTAAGTCAGTCAGTTTGACTATAAGTTTCGGAGCTCGGGAAGGCTCTTAGTCAAAGTTTGAACCTTTCTCGCTTAAAAGATTTCATCGAGATCCGTGTCATGCATCCAAATTCGTGTTATATATTGGAAATTTGTTGATGATGTATCGATAATAATAATAATAAAAGATATTCCTGATCAAATCTCACTCAAGCAAAAAACCTCTCGCTTCTAGCAGAGCAGCCATCCCTATTGTCCCTCAATCCCTGCGAACTCCCATCGGTGACATCCTGCAGGTAGCCTTTTCCCCCAGACTACCTCTTCTCCGTGGTACTTTTCCTCTGCACTCCCTTCACCCTCCTGTGTCGACCTAGTCTCCTCTTCCCTTCTTCTAGCAGAGCAGCCCCCCGTGGTACTTCTCTCTGGCAAACCCCAGCCACGCCATCCCCGCTATCCCTCAATTCCGGAGACATCCTGCAGGCAGCCTTCCCCCACAGACTTCCTCTCCCCCGCGGTACTTCTCCTCTGCTCTCCCTTCACCCTCCTGTGTTGATCCAGTCTCCTCCTCCCTGCTTCTAGCAGAGCAGCCCAGCCCCCACAACCCAGCCCCGTCATCTCCCTCGTCTGCGGGTAACCTGAACTCCTTGTTCTTATCCTGCTGTCCAATGCCATCCCACATCTTTTTCTTATTCCTACTCCAGCCCACTGCAGATCTCGCCGGCAGCCCCACTCACGGCCAGCCATCCCACGCTCAACAACCCCGCTTCCTCGGTCTCCACCTGACCCATGTACCTCGTCTACCTCTTATCTCACGTTCCTGCCAGCACCCTGATTTCCCCAGGGCAAGCATCGAGCCCGAAGAAGAGGATGAATAAATGGAAGACGAGCTCCAAAGCTTATGATGAATAGTTGGAACTCAAGTTTTTAATGTCGTTGAGGAGCGACTTCAGGTCCAATTTGTGGAAAATATGGCAACTGAGAAGATCGCCGTGAACCTTTCAGAAGAGATGGATGGGAATGTGATGTTTTCAACAAGTCAACCAGATGCAAGAGTGTCCCAATAATTGTTTTAGAATGCAGAGAAAATAAATGCATGGGTGAATACATTTTAGATGGCTGACAGAGCAATTGATATGGCTACTGTCAATTGATATGTCAATTAAAAAGCCTGGGAAGCAAAAGAAAAGGGAGGGGAAGAACTTTGGCTCAAGTGGAAAATTTCAAGTACATGTTTTATCAACCAGAAAGCCTATATGTGTTGTCATCTTTCATGTAGGTATCTCAAGTCATGTGCATGCTTTTTTAAGCGTGATGGGTTACCGACTCGTCTGCGTCATAGTTGATGCGACAGGACTCGCTGTGTTATGTTTTTTTTTATGCAGGTACACAAAGCCCCACGCATTATTTTTAAGTGTGGTGGGTTATGAAGATCCCTGACCGCAATGTCGAAAGACACTAACTATGCACATTTTTTTTAGCACGGTAGGAATGTCTCTGTTTCTCGATGTAGCCACCCAATCGGGGAAGACACCAGCAAGCTGTCGAAATGCTGTCGGATTTTTTGGTTGAATGTCGTTCATAACAGGTAAACTAAATTGAGCTCATTTGGATTAAAATGCACTCAAATGAAAGCTCCTAAGCAACATATTAAAGATTAAAATGATTACATAAATCATTTTAAATGAAGGAATTAAATAGAAATAGAACATGCACGACTCATAGGGGACTCGACGACTCATTAACGAACTCGAATGAAACCTTTTGGGGGGTGGGGATTCCGCTTGAACGCTCAAATGGGAGCTAAGCATTGGAGATACATAATTACAAATACACAATCAAGATCTTTATTCACCTCCATCGCCATCGGATCCACAATTTTGAATACACAAGTGGACAGAAGACGAAACTAAGGGATTAAATAAAAGTATTTGCATGCATCCCAATGATTATATTCCTATGTAAATAATAATAAAACCCTACTAAAAGTTAGTCAAATTGGGCAAATATAAAGTTCCCGCATGTGCTCCGACCAACATGCTAAATGCTCGATTTCATGGTTCGAGAAAGTTGTGCGGGTAAAAATGTGTGCTTAAGCTCAAAACCAAATATTTTGACATGCATGCTAAGTTATTTAAAAATCAACTCAATTTAATAAAATTAAATTCTCGCATATGCTCCAACGATGATCCTAGGTTCTTAAACTTCTACATCTGAGAATGTTGTGCAGGCAACGGGCCACCTTTCCAAGGTCAAAAGTCTCACACTTTGGCCAATCTAATCCTCCTTCCACTAAAAAATAGAGTCGACAAGATTGAGCCCCTGTTGAGCTAATCTGATCCACTTCGCAAAGGAAAACAGAATCGACAGATTGAGCCTTCACTGAGCCAGTATAATCCTCCTCCCTACAGGGATTAGAGTTGACAAGACTAAGCCTACACTTTAGCTAGTTTGATCATCCTCCTTACAGGAATCAAAGTCGACGAGATTAAGCCTCCGCTGAGCCAGTCCGATCCTCCTCCTTACAAGCACTGGAGTTGACAGGATTAGTGCTTTTAGTGGTGTAATCTAATCCTCCTTCCACTTCAGCCAATCTAATCCTCCTTCCACTAAGGAATAGAGTCGACAAGATTGAGCCCCTGTTGAGCTGATCTGAACCTCTTCCCAAAGGAAAACAGAATCGACAGATTGAGCCCTCACTGAGCTAGTCTGATCCTCCTCCCTACAGAGATTAGAGTTGACAAGATTGTGCCCACACTTTAGCCAGTCTGATCCTCCTCCTTACAAGAGTCGGAGTCGACGGGATTGAGCCTCCGCTAAGCCAGTTCGACCCTCCTTTTTATGAGCACTGAAGTTTGACAGGATTAGTGCTTTTAGTGGTGTAAGTTATGGTATACCCCGATGATGGTCATGCTAAAGTGAATCTCAACCGAAGGGATCTATTTATAAAAGTCAAAGTTTTAAATCATAAGGTTTATAAATCAAATAAAAATTGACCACCAAATGCATAAAGTAAAAATTCATCCACCCTCTGCAACCGTTTGTTGCGTGGACAAATCTAATGCCGACTTGAGCTCACAAAGAGTCAATGTTATATCAAATATACTATTAAATTCAAATTCAAAACAATTTTATACCATTAAGGGTGTAGCTTGAATCTTTGTCTGCGTGGTTCTTGCAGTCAAATGACACTACAAAAAAACAATCATAACTAGAGCCCTCTGATCGGGTAGTTTTTCGTCAAATGATACCATTATAATATGGTCACGGTTATAACCCATATGTTCCCCAATGATAGTCTGCACTTTTGAGTATTGAATTGTAGAGTATATTCAATAGGGTGGAAAGCCCTCTGTAAGCTAAGGTTGACTTAGATTAGTCCCTCTAGACAAATATTCATCCGAGGTCTACAAGGCCCCCTTGAACGAAGCAACCCCATAGTTGTTGACAATGATCATTTTGTCAGATTGCGACTACCTCTGCTGACTAAGTAGACCAAGGTCCATGACAACCCGGGATGACGGAACCATGACATTGTAATCAAGTTCGCATCATTTCCCCCACCATTCGCTTTAAGCTCGTGGTGGTAATAAATATTATAATTTAAATTTTGATGTTACTATATGTTAAGTCTGAATGCTTAGCGCCTAATGACTAGCCTTAATCAAAAGTACTATCACTTTATCGGGAGGGGTAATTAATCATTAGGGCTTATGTCTATGGGAAACCTCGAACCCCAAATCTTAAAGTCCTCGCAAAATGAGGTCGAAATCTTTGGGTAGTGTTTTATCTACCATCTCATCTGCCTTTTGAAAATTCGACCCAAAACTTAACGCACACCATGTTAAGACCGCAACGAGAGTCCGGGCTGCTTTTTTCAAATTTTCGAAGCCCATACTAACGTTAGCAGCAGGCAATAGCGTCACTTTATATAAAGTAGTGTATTTGAAATTCACCTAAATCAAATTAATTCAAAATATAATGAAAATGAATTAGACAGTGAATTTTAAATACATTGAAATTTTACGTAAATTTATTTTTCCTCCAACAAAAGTTTTGAAATTTTAAAATCACTACTAAAGGAATTCAAAATGCCAACCAAACAGTCTCTTAACTAATACCTAAACTTTGTTTTTTTTATACTTAAAACATGAAGTAAGAAATGCTCTAAAAAACCTCATGCTATTGATTGAAGATTTGGGCTTCTATATAGTCTTACAACCTTTTACAAATAACCCCTAGAAATCTTCTATATTTCCTCTTTACAATTAAAACCCTCAAAAAAATGCAAATCTCAAAACTCCTCCTCAATATGGGTAAAGGATATTCACTAAGCCCAACTTGTCACATAATCTTAACAAATCTAATGAGCTAAGTTTTTTGGTGAGGCAGTCGGCTACTTGTTCTCCAGTGGCCACATGACTTAGCAGTAGTTTGTTAATCAGTTTTTCCTTGATGAAGAACCTATCAATCTCCATATGTTTGGTTCTATAGTGTTGCACTGTGTTGTTGGCAATGTTGATTGCTGACTAGTTGTCACAAAATAACTTTATTTTAGCTCATTGGTCCATCTTAAGCTCTACTAATAAGACTCTCGGCTACATCATCTCGGCAACTCCTAAAGTTAGGGTCTTGCACGTTGCCTCTATTGTTGGTCTCGCTATTATTAACTATTTTCTGCTCTTCCAAGACCAAGTTGCCCCCTACAAACATGCATATCCCGATGTGGACCTTTTGTCAACTGCACAACTCGCTCAGTCAGTCATAAAAACCCTCAATGCCTAAATGCTCATTTTTCCTAAAAATCAACCCATTTTCTTGAGCACTCTTCAGATACCTCAGAACCTGATACACTGCGTCCATATGACCCTTCTTTACATCATGCATATAACGACTCACCACGCTCGGTACAAATGAGATGATGGACAAGTGTGACTCGGATAGATCAGATGACTTACTAATCTCTAGTACCTCTCACGATTAACTAGCTCTCATGCTTCTGCGCTCAGCTTAGCCTTCTGATCAATTGGACAGACTGCAGGCTTACATCCCAGCATGTCTGTTTTTGCGAGGAGATTTAATACATAATTCCTCTAATACAAAACCATACACTCTAATTCACGGGTCACCTCAATCCTAAGAAAGTATTTGAGTTGTCCAAAGTCTTTTACCTCAAATTATTTGCCCAATCTTATTTTTAGTTAAGCAATCTATGTCTTATCATCACCAGTGATAATCATGTCGTCAAAATACACAACAAGCATAGCGATGTGATCTCCATTTTGATGAAAGAACATTGTACGGTCAACATTGATCTGTTAATATATCATGCCCATTATAGCTTTTCTAAACTTACTCGTGAAGACTGTTTCAAGCCATAGAGCAACTTCCTAAGTTTGCACATCTTTCCCACCGTCTGACTTATACCGAATCCTAACGATACTTCCTGAGTTTGCACCTCCTCTAGCAATTCAACATGAAGAAAAGTATTTTTTACATCGAGTTGGTATAACTTTCATCCACCATTCACAACAAGAGAAAACAGTGTCCTCACTATACTCATTTTTGCTACTGGTGCAAAGGTCTCGTCATAGTCAATGTCTTGCGTCTAACTGTACCTTTTTGCCACCAATCGTGTCTTGTAATGCTCCACTTTTCTTTCTGAATTTTATTTTACTCTGAAGATTCAGTTGCACCCAACTATCCTTTTCCCAACTCGTAGTGGTATTATTTCCAATGTCCTATTCTTATCGAGAGTATCAAGTTCCTCCAACATGACAGCCTTTCTCTTTGGGTCCTCCTTAACTACCTGTCAATACTTCTATATAGAGACAATGTCCAAAGGTACAATGAATACCTCATGTATAAGTGTTATGTATAGTATGAGACAATTTGAACAATGTCATGTGAGAAACCAAAACAACCAGGAGAATAATGATCAGGATAATAACGATCAGAAGAATGATCTGCATTTTTGCGAGAAGACCTCCTTAAAGTTATGGGAGTAGGAGAAGGAAGAGGAAACATATCGCCTCGGTAATCAAATTCAGAAGTGGATAGTGCAGATGTCACAAGAGTCGGGGTAAACCGGGACAAGGGACTTGATGGCACAAGTGGCATGACAGACACTGTTCCCTCATTTTGTCTCCTCCTTGTACACACTCTCAGCTCCCCTTAAGTTTGTATCCCTCCAACTTTGGGCTCATTCTCCTTATTTACCGACTTCCTCAACCGACCTTCCCAAACAACAGGACAAGGAATCGTTGCCACATGCACGAATCTCTGATCATCACTACTCTCCCTCTCACACCTCATACCTCCAGTATATGGCAAGTCACCAAAGTGTGAGGTCACATCTACGATGTAGTACAAATCGAGTTCTTTAAAGGACACAACTATGCTCAAAAATAGTATCTTCTCTATCAAACTCCAACAAACATATCTCTTCTAGGTAGCAGAATAACGAACGAAAACACACTTCACAGCTAGGGCTGTCAAAAAAGCTCGTTGTTCACGAACAGTTCGTATTCGGTTCGTCAATGAATTCGGTTCGTCAATGAGTTCGTCATGAATTTGCATTTCATTCGTTCAATAAATAAATGAAATGAATATGAACAATTTTAAATTTTCGTTCGGTTAGTTAAATGAATCAAACACGAATAGTTATGTGTTCGTTCTTGTTCGTTCATGTTCGAATCGTTTTTGTTTGAAATATAAAATAATTTAAAATAATTATATATAAAAAAATTATTATATTTTAAAACATTAAATTTTATAAATTATAATATATAATAAAATAATAATAATAATATATTAATATAATATATTATTTATATATATTAATATTAGGGATGTCAAACTGGTTCGTCGTTCGCTAACAGCTCGTGTTCGGCTCGTTCGTTAAGAAACGAACACAAACAGTGGTTTCACAAATTATTTCAAACACGAGCTTATTTCAAACAAACTAAATTTCAAACGAACCGAACACGAACACAAGCTCTGCTCGTTCGTGTTCGGTTTGTTTACACCCTTATTCACAGCTCTATGATCAAGTTTCCTTACAGATGATCTTTTGTCTTTCAAAAAACATAGATAACGAAATACCTTCAATGAGAGGACCTCGTTATCATCTCCTTTCAATACCTGACAATGAGACTTCCAATCTAGCACTCTCGAGGGTATTTGTCATTGTCAAAATTGTTTGTCCCCAAAAGTGTTTTGGGACTGGTGCAAAGGTCTCGTCATAGTCATATCTTGCGTCTAACTGTACCCTTTCGCCACCAATCGTGTCTTGTAATGCTCCACTTTACTTTCTGGATTTTATTTTACTGTGAAGATTCAATTGCACCCAACTATTCTTTTCCCAACTTGTAGTGGTATTATTTCCAATGTCTTATTCTTATTGAGAGCATCAAGTTCCTCTAACATGACAGTCTTTCACTTTGGATCCTCCTTAACTACCTGTCAATACTTCTGTATAGAGACAATGTCCAAAGGTACAATGAATGCCTCATGTATAAGAGTTATGTAGAGTATGAGACAATCTAAGCAATGCCATGTGAGAAACCAAAACAACCAGGAGAATAACGATCAGGAGAATGATCTGCATTGTTGCGAGAGGACCTCCTTAAAGTTATGGAGTGGGAGGAGAAGGAAGAGGAAACATATTGCCTCGGTAATCAGATTCAGAAGTGGATAGTGCAGATGTCTCAAGAGTCGGGGTAAACCGGGACAAGGGACTTGATGACACAAGTGGCATGACAGGCATTATTTCCTCATTCTGTCTCCTCCTCTTGTACACACTCTCAGCTCCCCTTGAGCTTGTATCCCTCCAACTTCGGGTTCATTCTCCTTATTTACCGAGTTCCTCAACTGACCTTCCCAAACAACAAGACAAGGAATCGTTGTCACATGTACGAATCTCTGATCATCACTACTCTCCCTCTCACACCTCATACCTCCAGTATATGGCAAGTCACCAAAGTGTGAGGTCACCTCTACGCTGTAGTACAAATCGAGTTCTTTAAAGGACACATCCATGCTCAAAAATAGTATCTTCTCTAACCAACTTCAACAAACATATCCCTTCTAGGTAGCATAATAACGAACGAAAACACACTTCACAGCTCTATGATCCAGTTTCCTTACAGAAGATCTTTTGTCCTTCAAAAAACATAAATAACCAAATACCTTCAATGAGAGGATCTCGTTATTATCTCCTTTCAATATCTGACAATGAGACTTCCAATCTAGCACTCTCAAGGGTATTTTGTTGATCAATTGAGTCATTGTCAAAATTGTTTGCCCCCACATGAGTTTTGGTACAGTCATTGTGATCATCATGCTTTGAGCTACCTCTAGAAGATATTTATTTTCCTTTCCGCTAAATGTTTTGTCTCAGTGTGTATGGACAAGTAGTTTGATGTTGTATCCCTAGGGTTGACAAGTATTCCACAAACGCCTTATTGGTAAGCTATGTCTCATTATCATACCCCAATACCTTCACTACAGCACCGTATTAAATCTGAATTGCCCTGTGAAAATCTTTAAAGCTGGCAAGCGCATCACTTTTGTTTCTCATCAGATATAACCAAGTAACACGAGAAAAAAAATCAATAAAAGTCACAAAATATATATAATCATTCATCGAAGTTGTAGTACAAGATCCTCATATATTTGAATGCATCAAATCAAAAAAACGAGAACTTCACTTGCCAGAACTAAAATAAGAGCTCTTGGTATGCTTAACAAACTCACAAGCATCACACATATTTTTGTACGTCTTTTCACGCAAACACTGATACAAACGACTCAATCGACTAAACGAATAGTGTCTCACGCGTCTGTGAAGTAACAACAACACATCCTTTACACTTCTCCCGAATTCTTCAACTCCAGCATTCTATACTATAGATGTGAAGGCAGAGTTCATCCCCTCTCTATCCAAGTATCAGAGTTCGTTATGTCACAAGTCAGTCCCAAATCTCCGGTCAGTCCCCTTCTCTTGAAAAATCACCTTAAAAGAATCAAATGAAACAACACATTTTATTTGAAGTATAATGACACTAATATATAAAAAGCTCACAAGAAAGGAATGAGCATGCAAAACATTGGACAAAATCATGAAATCGGTACACCTCAATATACTCTTACAACTATAGGTTGTTTTGTACCAAGAGCAAAATGGATGCTCTCCCGAACTGCTAGTAGAGTATAAGAGGAGAACTCTCTAGCAATACCTGTCACATGTCCAGCTGCACCAGAATCTGATATCCCTTATGGTGATCTTGCAGTGAAACTAGCGGCAAGAGCATGTGTATCATGAGTACATTTATCTAAGTGAGCAATTTTGTTGCATTCTCAGCCCCATCACCTGTTGCTTTATGTTTCCTCTTCAACATCTCCAAAAACTCGTGATCATCATTGTTAAAGACCACACGTCTCTTCCTCGTCCTCTGTTACCATCAAATTTGCCCGATAGCTCCCTCTTCCACCTCTTCGGCCAACACGACCATGACCACGTCCACCAAAATGTCCACGTCCCCCTATCTCTCCCTCTCTCTCCTTAGGTGACCTAAGACAGACCGTGCTCAGATGACCTACTTCATCACAGTTGTAGTACTTGCAAGTCTTCTTTTGGACACTTGTCACTCCTAAGTGCAAGGCAATCAAAGTTGATCGCGTATCTAGAAGTCTACTCAGCTCATAGCCTCATACGACTCTCCTGCATCATAGCAGCGATGGCTTCATCCAGTGAAGGGATAGTTGCATGGGCTAGAAGGACTAATCTTCTCTAATCAAAGGTCGGGTTCATATGAGCCAAAAATTGTATAGTTTTTATCTGTGCAATGATCTTCCCTTTTGTGCACCCCAGATCACCACAGTTTGACATAGATGAGAAGTGATCAATATATTGTCACAGCTGCTCCAGCTCTATGGAGTGCTCCTGAATCAATCTATCACCCCATATCTATGTCTCTATGCCACACTGAATCTGAAACATCCTCATGTGATTCTCAGCCCCAACATAGGTCCTCTTCAGATATGCTCAGATTTCACTTATCTTTCGAATGTCATCCATTGATGAGTTAATTGATAGAATCATCGATTTGAGAAGTTAAGTGTAAAGTAAGGCATGCATCGTCCTCCACTCATCCCCCTCAGTACTGTCATCTTATGCTTAGCCTTGACTCCCGTCAGATACCCTCTAGTCTCTTTTCTGCTAGAGCAATCTCGATCGAATGCAACCAACTTAGATACATGGTCGGTCCATCAAGCTTTAGATCAACAGAAGGGAGATGGAGATTTAACTTCACCTGCATCGAAGTACGTGTTGAGGTAGTAGCTCCCGTTGAGAAGCTAGCTCCCTGAATAAGTCCAATCAAGACCTTCAGAACCTCAGGATATATCTTCCCCAGAAGCTCCAATCATTTACCTTCTGCGCCATCTCCTTCTCCTGACACACCTCAATCACAAGGATCCAAATCTAATCCACACAAATCACATGCAAATTTGATCCTTCGTGTCTATTCGTTGCACTCATGTATGACCTCTGTAATTAGCTCGAATCGCGAGTGTTCGAGCCTCAAACCTATAGTTGGCATCCCAATTAGCTCTAATCGTTGTTGCTTCTCAAGGATGAAGCCGAAGAAGAAGAAAATGGGAGTTTTGGGTCTTCATACCTCGCGATCCCATCGGGCAATCCCGTTGTTGCCTTCCCAGTTAGCTCTAATAGCGACAAAATTGCAAGGGTGAAGTGGAAGAAAGAGGAAAATGCAAGTTTCAGGCCTCTGTACCTCGCAATCTCGTCACTGGCCTTTCACGTTGTGATCCCGTCGTGGTCTTCTCAGCTAGCTCGCGATCGAGGCCACACATTCGGCAACTGCAATCCCTCCTGCATACGCCACGCGGGTCTCTTGATCGTCAATCTCAACTCGTCAGATCGAACAGCAGCGACGAGTAGGTTAGGGCTCTAAACCATAAAGTAAGAAATGTTTTGAAAACCTCATTCTTTTCATTGATGAATTGGGTTTCTAAAGAGTCTTACAATCTTTTTACAAATAATCGCTAAACATCTATATTTTCTATTTATAATTAGAACCTTCAAAAAGATACAAATCTTAACAAAACACTCAAATCATTGTTATGACATCAAAATACCGCTATTACTAACTTTTAAAAAGCAAAATACATATTTTTATACAAAGGTAAAGTGATATAGTAAAAATTAAAGTTCAGGTGTTAGATATGTAAATACATAAAAAATGTGTGGTATCTAAGTAAATCTTCCATCTCCAAATTAGATACCGAGTATAACGTCTGCATAGGATTGCGGCTAGATTTGGCATCAGGGGATGTCTGAATCACAGTTTTTGCAACATCCAATGGCAGAACGGTGGCCCAGAACTATTAAGTGAAAGCATCATTATGAACAGTTCAACTTTATCACAAGCAAATCAAAAACAGAGAGTACTTACAGCCATTCCAGATAATCCTCCAGTTATGATCCCAATTCCCACATCTTGTAAGATTTTTGAGGCCTGGCCTTCAGCATGATTAAGTTTAGAATGTATGTAATAGCGACTCGACTCATAAGTGGTAAAGAAGATGGCGTTTCCGATTGATTCACGTAGCGTAGTTGTGAGCCCTCCGCGGAACATACCTTTTATCTGAGAATTCAAGTACTTACATCTGTTTTTCATTGATAATCAGGTGATGAAATGTTGGA
Source organism: Phalaenopsis equestris (assembly GCF_001263595.1). Taxonomy (NCBI): domain Eukaryota; kingdom Viridiplantae; phylum Streptophyta; class Magnoliopsida; order Asparagales; family Orchidaceae; genus Phalaenopsis; species Phalaenopsis equestris. The sequence goes on from NW_018164666.1 coordinate 186,535, forward strand.
GAAATTGGGAGAAAATAAGTGAGCTTACCCCTTCATTCTTAAAAGTTTTTAGAGCACAATCTAGAGGACCGTTGTATCTGTGGTAGCTGGACAGCGCTGAATCCTTTCCCTGGACTTGCACTCTACACTGGAAAAAATCTTAGAATTATACGTCAAAAAGTGGGAATGATTTCAATCTCATTGGAATAGGAGAAATGAAGTTAAGAAGAAAATGTGGGTATGATTAAACATACCTTCACTAGTTCCACGGGACAAAGTATTAAGCTAATTATTGTGCCAACGCATGCACCGGAAGGTATAATCACCTGGAGTTGTGGCTTGCTGCTCCGGGATTCTCCCTGAAAGTAAATATCAGAAAGAAAAAATTGTCAAATAGTACACTTACTTTTTGCAGGGTGCCATTTTAGTCCCGTAGTTTATAAAATTGTAATTTAGTCTCCAGACAGGTTAAATATGGGTGAAATGGTCCCCAATAAGGACCACTTTAGCCCCCCATTAAAACTCTTCCGAGACTAACTTAGCAATTTTATAAACTCTGGGAATAACATGTCCCAATATAAATAATCAAGGGACTATTTTGACACTTTACTAATATGGGAAACGAAAGTAAGTTTTATTGAGGATATCAACAAGAAGAAGCAAGTCAGTTAAATAGAAGCCGCAAGGATCAAAAGTTCGTTGATGTGTTGATATCTTCTTTATTAAAATTATTTAATCCCTCTTTCAAATCCCCAACATTAGTAATGCATCAGATTGCATCACCTATTTTTCTCCTCTGGTAGAAAGAATAATGTTTCATCCGCAAACATAGATACATACTTGGATTTTCTTTCCTCTCAAGATTATGGAATATTTAGAATGAAAGAAACATGAGAGTATTACAAGATATAGAAAAATATGAGTTCAATTCAAAATAATATCGTCACTTGCTTATGTCTAGATATATTTTAACCAGAAGAAAAAAGCAAAACTAATAAAAATAGCATGAGAAAGCTGGACTATCAGATAATATGAGTTATAAATGAGATGCAAATGATCTTATTATAAAATTAGTATCTTCTTTCCTTCTCTTTTTCTTTTTCACTAGGTTGAGATATTGCAATCCACTCTCGTATATTTACTTTAGTCTTCATTAATGAGAAAGGCTCTGGCCCAGCTTTCTACTAAAGAAAAAAGAAAAGAGATGTGGATATAGAGAGAAGGTAGACAATTATTTTTTGGTATTTCACTGAAACCTGTAAAAGCTGCTTTGTTTGGGAGTAAATGCCAAAAAAAAGGGAGCTCTCAAGTGCTATCCCAATGAACGAAGATGATGCGCCTCTATACAGTCCTTTAACCTGTCAAAAGATATAAAATAAAAGATTGAATGCTAACTTTGTTGAAATTAGCTAAAGAAATCATTAATTATATATCAACAAAGTGCAAATAGGTACAATATTACAAACAAATAAATTAATCAGATGTCAATAGAACGAAGTACAAATCACTTGCTGAGAATAGCTGTGCATGTTTATCATCATGGTATTAAACAGCATCACCCTCTTCATATTTAATTAAAGATTTTTTGGAATTGCCTAAAATTTAAATCTTCATGGCTTCCCAATTAGCTTCTACTCCATAGTTTCTGCCTTCCATTTCACATTTATAAGCCTAAGCTTTGAAACATGCACCCTCTCTTGGCCCACTTTTATAAAGTAAATAAGAAGAAAAAGATGCACATATGCAACCTTAGAAAAGTTTATTAATTAATTCCTATCAATCACAAACAAATCTAAATTACATCAATTATATAATAAAAATTTAAGGAAAATTTACATGCATGCGGCACAATTCTTATGCATTTACATATCTAACACCTAAGTTTCATATTACATTTATAACACTTTAATGTCATAAACCTATGCATGAAAATAGGCATTTCACTTTTAAAAAGTAATGGTGGACTTTTGTTGTGATGATAAAGATTTGAGTATTAAGCATGCAAATATAAAGTTTAAGTATTAGACATGTAAATACATAAGAATTGTGTGGTATAAATGCAAATGCCCCAAAATTTAAAATTATGTACATCAGGCCCTCATGTGAAAACAGTACAGCAGAAGTATGCTGTAGAGAAAAGGTTCCTTGCAACGGTAATCATAACTCAAGATTAAGCATTAAAAATATTGGTTTATAATGCAAAGCAATTTCTCCTATGTCCCAACTAGGGGTGGCTAAAAGTTGAGTTCAAAATAGTCATACTTGTCTCAAATTCAAAATATTTGAGTGTAGCTCTACTCAAACTCAACTTAAAATCGAAGTGCATTTTGAGCAGGTCATCTCAATTTAGTATGATTTGATCTCAAGTCAACCTGAAATCAATTAGAGCTCAAAACCCAAAATCTTTAAAACACTAAAAGATGTTGGCTGTAAAGTAAAAGTAAGTTGAGACGTTTTTCAATCAAATCAAAACCAAGAACTAAGAATTACACACACACACACACACACACACACACACACACACACACACACACACATATATACAGATATATCACTTGACATAAATTAGAGATTGAACTGAGCTGAGAATTTAAATCATAACCCAACTTGAAGCAGAATTTAAATCATAACCCAACATGAAACATTCTGAATCGTATCGTTGAGCAAAATTGCCAGCCCAACTACTAACTATGTCCAGCTTGTGCTCATTTTTGGTATCTTGCTACATTGTCTGGTGTCTTAATTTATAAGAATGCCTAACAAAAAATAAAATCCAAATTGTTTACTTCTCAAATTAGCATGTTCATACAAGTTTATGCAACCATCCTGGTCGGAACACTATGTTCTGCAGCAGTAAAGATGCCACAGAAGCAAAGAGTGGCATTGGCGAGGAATAAAATTTGAGGGCAAAGAAAGGAATGCAATGTTTTTACATGATTTAGTGATTTTATCTAATAATTCAATAAAAAAGACAAAGAATATGGATTTTTATCTAATATTTTTACACACTTGGTGTAAAATAGAGTAAACTTGACTCTGTGTAAAAGTTTTAAAAAGAGAATAGCTTCCCAATTCAAAGATGACATTTCATTAAAATCTAGTAAATGTACCTTATAGATGTGTCATAATCGACTTTGATGTTATGAACTTAACTGGTCATGCTGTTAAAATGTTCCTTAAGTATATTACTAGAGTAATTTTGCCTTTCTGGGTTATTAGAGTACTTATATTTTGCAATGCTTCTAGCAAAGTTCAAAAAACATGATGACAGTTTAGAGATCACAATCTCTAAACCATAAAATTATACAAATCAAGTAAGAAATATAATTTCAAGAAAAACAAATGAGAGCAGAATCATACTCCTTCAGTGCTTATTATCCGTCTAGTACAGTGTAACGCGTTCCTATACTCCTTTACTTGTGTTTTAGTGTTGTGAGCTTGCAACTTCACCTGCAAGAAGTAAACGTTGATATTAGTTTCTAAAATAGGAAATGTGGCACTATTTAAAACTGCCGGACACAAAAACAGGCGTGATGTAATCCAAAAAATTGACGACAGAAGTCAATGCCCTTCTCCTATTTTATTGATTTTAGAAGTAATTGGCATTCTCAAAATATAAGACAGTAAAGCAACATGCGAATGAAAAACAACCATTAGAACTATTACTATAATGCTAGTGAACCATTATATCATTATCCGGTAGCTTTCCCTAATATCAATCTCAACTAAATTGAATTGGTATTCTGAGCTAAATGAACATGACTCAAAAAAGTTCTTTGGACTGGCTAATATATGAACCAAAATTTCATACATGATATGGAAGAAATGAGCTATATCATTCAAAACCCTTTTGACTACTGTAAAGCAAGTTTTCAGGGCTTCCCAACATGTTAAAAAAGATATATATAAACAATGTTAAGAGTCACCCACATCCGAAAATGTGTCACCAACCACATTAAAAAGATGTATATACAACAACAAAATAAAACTCCTTACAATGCAAAGAAAGGCACATACATGAAGCTCGCAGAAAGCCTAAAAACCCTCCTTAATGTCATGCTCAGTGTCATATGATTTTTTGTGTGGAAGTCAATGAACTTGTAAGGTGGGAGGCAAGGAGGCACATTGAGTGATAAAAAAGGGGATCAAATTCCTGTGTGAAGGAAAAAAATGCGAGAAGAGTAAGGGAAGGAGTGTGAATTTTTATAAAAAGAGAAATTATAAGAAACTATTAATTTGGACACCGCCTTTGATATACGGTCCCCATGAGCGTGTATCAAAAGGACACATGATAGCATTGATAATGCCTCCCATATATCCTAATTTATCTTTTTTTAAATGGGGCCCTTCTTTCTCCTTCAAAGGCGGTGTTGAATGGTGCCTTGATACAGTAAAATTATTTTAGGAAGAATATATCAAGGCTTTGAGGAGATCTGAAAAAGCTAAAGGGAATATTGTAGCTTGTAAATACACGCTTAGTTGGCCACTTCAAACTCCTTAAACAACAATCATTTTAAACTAAGAAGATAAAATATATAATCAAACTTTATTATCTTCAACAATGAGTCCACTAACTTATGTTATGGTGTGCACAAAACTTAATATAACTCATGTAGTGGGAACTATAAAATAGTTAAGAAAAATCCGAAAAAAAATAAGATTCAAAATGTGGTGAAGTGAATTCTGTGTTACCTAAAAACTATAATTAATGCCTCTGACCTTACTAAAGCGACATAAAATAGTAGGGCTACATCAATGCATATCATGGTCATCCAAATATCTAAAGCATGATAGAATATATTATATCATGGCTGGTACTCAATTAAAAGTTGCAAAGACAAAGGATATGAATATTTTTTATTACAAAAGCAGAACCATCACAATTACTCAAATCATCAAGAAAAAACATAGTCAAAGAACTTCTTAAAAGCATTAGAAAAAAAATAAGATCACAATGTTTTTTTATTAGCATCAACAGCAGTATTAAATTTACCAAAAAAGCCAACGCTTAATTCCCAAATAAGTATATTCAACTTGAAAATTAGTTAAGTCTGACTAGCCATTGAACAAAATTAAAGTGTTCGAGAAACATGTTGACATGCTTATAAAGTCAGTTTTACAAGATGAGGCATTTTAAAACCTCTATTAACCTCCACAAATAATTCATAATATGTGTCGAAAATATAATTTTAAAAATTCAATACACTAAAAATCCACCCTCCATGTGAGATCGTTATTCTAGTGAAGCCCAATTTTTCTTTACAAGATAAACACCAAATTCAAAATGGATAGTTTTAGAAATAGAAATAATTTTGTTTGACTTATGGTTATAGATAAGAAAATGTCCAAAAACATATTATAATGGACCTCAAATCAAAAATTAACCAAGTTGTGTTTTCATTACCTCGAGTCATAAGAAAGCATCTATGGAGCTAGTCAAGGTGAGTAAAATAATCGGTCAGATAAAAAAAAATAATGAAGAGATCAAAATTTGCTCGACTCTTTTGTATGAGGTCATGTTAGTAAGTGCCATTGTAAAGCAAGCAAGGTGATGTCAATGCAAGCATGGCAGTACAAGTTGAAAATCACAGTGGCATCATAAGCAAGAGTAGTAGAGTTTAAGGTAAGTTTAATGATGCTAGAACATACCTTATTGGTCTGAGCAAGGACTACAACTCTGGTTCTTTTAAATCAATCTCAGATTATATTACCAGATCATTCATTATTCTTCTCCCAAAATTTGTAAAGAGGAGAGAATATTGTATACCCTTCTCAATACAATATTTTGTCCTGTGAACATAATAAGTTAATCTTATAGAACAATGCAAATTTCTTGTCTTTTATGTTAAATTCTTTTTCAATTTTCATTTCAACTCCACTTTTATCTTGCATTTTTTTCCAAATAATGCCCGATTGTTAAGCCTCAAATGAGAACCGCAAAAAATGCACATTACAGGTGAAATGATATGAGTTATAAATATAACAGTAATGGCTCTAAACCATTATCTTTAAGCTTTTGGGTTGATGGGCTTCCATCTACTAATTTATTGGGCTCTACTCCCAATAATTTCACTGTCCTAATTAGCAGTGATTTAGCTCATAGTACAATTGCGATCACGTGGTTTATGAAGTGTGCCACACTCTTTGCTCTCCACGGTATCTATCATGGTCAAGTGAGTTTCGAAATTGTATTACTCTTATGCAGTCTTCATATTGTTAAGTAGAGATGATTGAGTATGCTCTTTGCATGATACTAGTTAGCGTGCAAAAGCTTTCTTTTTTTCTCGGTGGTAGGGTTAATATGATCCACATGATGGTTAAATAATTCCCACATTTCAAGCTCCTAAAATTTTGTCACAATTGATAGTTAAGTGATTCATGCAATTTATGACTCTCATGTCTAGTTATATCATCTATCTTGGAAGCAAGATTCAAAAGCATATGATTCTTGTACAGGCTTCGCATAATTGAGTAGATAGCGTTTTTAGTGCATGCTCCTTATTGGGGATTGTTGAGCTCGCTCTTTAAGCGCGATGCTTGTTACTATTGAAAATCTTTTTTTTTTTTTTCAGGAGGGAGGGGATTAGAATCCACAAGAGAGTTAAAATAAATCCCAGTATCCCACATTAGAAGTAAAATGTGTGTTTAATCTTAGTAAAGCATTGGTTGCCTTACTCATTGGACTAACACTTTGGGTTCATGGGTCTCCATCTACAAGTATAATGGATCAACTTATGCTCCGGATATTTCACCCACCTAAGAATAAGTGATTGTCCCTTGCCTATCTTTTGCTCAATGATCAGAGAAGTATCACCAGTTCACAATCACCATTACCTAGCTTCAATGTCATAGATGCTAAATTTGCCTAATGAGGTTCACACCAACTGAAACGAAGAAACTTGCAAATAGTTATTGTGGATAAAGAGTTTCCACAATGGCTTTGGATTAAGCATATAATGTATCTTCTTTGTTATAATGGTCATGGTGCCATTCATCATGCAAAGAAGCAAAATTTCAATGGTAAGTCCAAGCGCATTGATCTAAGATATCAATCAATTACAAATGTATTGAAGGATGAAGCCTTCAAAGGAAAAAAAATCAATACAAATAAAAGATATGATGACCAAGTCTTTGTCACTCACCAAGTCAAGTTTTTAGCTTGAGAAAGAGGATATGGTGGATTTCCACATGAGTTGGGAGGAGAAAATTTTTGGTTTGGATTCCCCTCTAGTGCAGGACCCATGCAATGCAAATGACTTCAAAGTTTCAAAAAGGGAGCTTACAGAAAAATGTTAAATATAAATATATATAGGGGCAACCATCCATCCGACTGTGAGCAAGCATGAAGCATTGACGCTCTAAGGTGAAGAAGAAGAAAAAGGAGGAAGGGAAAATGAGGGGATGGAAGAAGAAGAACTGGGGAAAACCCAAGAGCATTTTTTTCTCAAGCATCCCTCCAATATCTTGATCCCTTTCTTGCCATTTTCTTGGTAGTAAGGTTCTCATCATAGCCAACTCAAATTTGATGAACAAATATATTTTTTCACTCAATTGTTGTAAATCTTTCCTCATGCTCGCATTCTCTTTGTAATCCACCTCTTTAGTGAGGCCTTGATGTGAAGAAAGAGTTTTGAACTCTTGATAGCCATGGAATACTCAAAAGTTCAAAGAGATGAAAGCCTAAAAGAAAATTGGAGATTTTGGAAGACTAAAGCCCTATGATTTTCCCCTATGTTTGAAGGATTTTTTTTTCCCGCTCAAATATTGTCATTCTCCTTCTTGAAGTGAGACTTTCATGTATCTTCGAGCCCTTTTGTTTTGTTATATACAAAGAGGAGTGAAGCGTCATCAAGAAATTTTACTATTTGGCATGAATCTTGAGTCATTTTTGGGCAAGAAATGTCCCATATTTAAATTAAAGATTATCAAGAGTCCCGATTTCAACAAATTTATAGTCAAACTAACAGTCTCAACAAGACCAATCCGATGATACCAAAATTAGTTCAATCTGGTCCAAAAATGTCCAAATCAAACTATTAAAGCATATTTGGAAGCTTTAGATCATCAATGGAATTATCAAATGAACTCTAGATTTGACATACCTATGGTCAAATCTAGTGCCTCGACGAGAGGAATCCAACGAGCCCAAGATCTCTTAATTTTGAGCTTATTAAGATCCTCAAATCATCAAGAATCTCCTATGATCGAGGAGGTCAATAGGGGTCGTTCAATTGGGCGTTTATGAAAGTTATTTGTCGAATAACCAAAATGTCTCTCCCATAAGAGCAATAAATAGACCCCCGCTCTTTACTTAGGGGAGGGGGAAGGAATCAAACTCCAGTGTTGTTCTGGACGGAAGACTCGACGATAACTTCCGGTTTTCGTAGTTGTCGACCACAGTCGGCTACTGTCCGTCGGTCACCCTTAATTGATGTCGTCCGCTAACTCTGTTTGCTAACATCGTATCTCAAATACAGTGCAACAAATAACGTCGTATTGAAGATATCACGATAACTTGCGACGACAACAGCTAAAGACCGTCGTACTCATAAAACGATGACTTTTTCCAAACTCCTAAAGTTTTCTCTTTGTTGTATACAGATGTTGTATTTTGTGTAAAGTTGTAACTATGCTCTCCCGATTATGTGAAAATTGTATATCTTTGTAATTGCACACTCACGGTGAATCATTTTAATTGGGTCAGACCTCGTAGTTTTTTTTCTTTATGATTTTTTCATGTAAAAAATCTTGTTTTCTCCTGCTACTCTTCAATTATATGTGTGTGTGTTGAATTTTAGTGCAAGGCTAAGACATTAATTTATTGTTCTACCATTGTGAATTTTCCGATACACAACAAGGAGTATATGTAATATGTGATCTTTGACACTTGTTAACCTTCATCTTCAACTCATTTGGTTGTTCATCCCAATAGTTTTCTAGTTGAATTACATTCCAAATATTTCGCATAACATAATTTTCATTAAGGATCAACTCCGTCTCCTTCAGGACCATAGATCCATAGATAAAACACTCCTAGATTAGTCTATTCAACTTTGTGAAGTTATCTCATGTCAAGCAGCAAAGCCTGTCAATAAAACAATAAGGCACCGCATAGGAATCAATGTAAAGATCTCCAGATCTTCAATCAAAGTCAACACTAAGAAAAGGAATCCAACTTAGAATTGAGAACATTCTGTGCAAAGATCATCCATTCTAGATAGGTTTCGGAATATGCGTGAGAAAGCTGACCTTGACAGTATCGAAGGGATGACCAGTGATGACCATCGCGATACCGGCGGCAAAGCCCGCCGCGTACTCTTTGGCAGCATCGCCGGAGACCATCACCTCAAGAGGCTGCTCCTCTTATGCCGCGCAACCTATGATCGCGGCCGCTTCCACTGCTCCTGAGGTGGCATGGCTGCCGCTAAGAAAATATCTGGGCCTTCCGGCCCAAATTTATAATTTCAATTCAATCCTGAGGTGGCATGGCTGCCTCTAAGAAAATATCAGGCCCATCCGTCCCTAATTACCAATGCAGTATATATATATGCATTTTTTTTTTTATGAAAAGCCCAAAAGCTTATTTTATTGAAATAAAAAAGGCACATAAAGGTTGTATGAGAGGATCCAGCAGAGGCACCATATTCATATGATATCAAGTACAATATTACCCCGACAAAAAGATGCAGATTGACTCAAAAAATTTAAAACATGTCAAAAACAGGTTGTTAGGAATGAGTCAGTTTAGTCATGTCTCTTTCACTAGTTTTACGAGCAGAACCAGGTAACAAACTTTAAAACATCTTGTCATTGTCATGAGTAACCAAAGTATCATCTATTAAATTTTCAAGTTGGAGTGTGCCCTCAGCTTTCTTCTTCTCTCGAAAATTGTATACATGTCATTTTTCATCTGAAGACTGTCTCATGTAATCCTCGATCTAATTAGATATTAGAATCACAGTAGAAGGAAAGACAGTCGTTGTCATAGCGATAAATTCCAGTGTATGTAAAGTGTGGATTGTCATCGCTACACCTGATGCTTTCTGAATATGAACTGCGGGGTTATCCTGACTTTCAGTTCGAACATTATCCCTTATAGTATGGTCAAGAGAAGGGTTCCAAGGGGCAGACATCGTTTCCTGTCTAGTGGTGATTCCCTTATCAAGTTGGCTGTCATAAGGTCTGCTGGGAGCGAGTTCAGGCATGTGGGGTTCACCAACAACATTTCCTATTTTGACTATTGGTTCTCAATTGTGAGTGCAATCTCAAACATTTCTCTTGCGGGTGTCCAAACATCTTGAAGTGTTTGCAGTAGTTGAGTTTTTGTTTCATAATGATTTTTTGTCAATAATCATTGTGAGCAGAGCCAAGAAAGACTTCTTCTACATCTTATAGTATAATGTATCTTTCAATCAAAATTCTTGCAATAGAGGGTTTTAAGAAATAAACTGTAGGTGTGTATACCCACAAAGGTTTTCCAATAAAACTCTCAATTGCATATAAGATAGGTAGATCAAAGAATTGAAGCTTGAGTTCAGGTAATGAGAACCAGATAGACACAATTGGGGGTTCTTGATTGAGATTGAGATCGGGGGTTCTTGATTGAGATCAAAATCAGGGGTTCATTTGAGCAATTTCATATGATTTCTCTTGATTGTGATTAATTTCTTTGAGAAAATTCGTAAGTAATATTCTTCTATGTTCAGCTGTATCATAACATGTCTTCCGTCGAAAAGACCCACCTGCGAAGCCCCAACTAGTTTGAAATCTTAAAAAATCTTCCTGATAATCTCCATCTTAGGGCGATCTAATTCTTAGGGCGATCTAATTTCCATCTTAGGGCGATCTAATTGGAACTTTCCAACAAGTAAAAATCTGTATTTCCCTGCACGAGTTGAAATTTCAGCGTCAAAGAAGCATAGTGTTTGTTTTCTGCATTTTTCTCTACTTTTTTATGAGATTGCAATCTCCATGTCCTGCAACAGAACCACGATACATCTGTGGGAACATCTGACTATCTGCAGGTGGAAAGGGGAGCTGCATTTGTGAACCAATGTAACATCAGAGGGTTTGGGGGGATTAGCACCGATGAGGGCGATGACGTAGGAAAGCCCTGAGGCCATTAGAGTGATTCACACAGGCACAGCAGGAACAACTGGCGCAACTTGCCAACTGTCGCTGACGAACGGGACGTAGGTTCGAGCAGATGCGAACGCGTTGTCGTCGAACAAAAACTTGAACCGAAGCTTGGAAACTGCGCAGACGCAAACATATGGACCAGCTGGATGTCTTCGTCTAAATTGAAGGCGCATATGTGAACGCGTCTTCATCGAAATCGAGAGATGCAGACGAACCGTCGATGTCGAAGAAGGACGCGAGTCGACGAAGTAGAAAACGAGCGGAAGCGGAAAGTCTACAATAGAGACGATGTGTTCTTCGAGCGACAGAATCAATCGTGACAAAAATCGTCATTCGAAACCCTAGCCGAGCTCTTGTACGCCATTCAAAAACTTATATATATATATATATATATATAAAGAGAGAGAGAGAGGAAGGGAGAGAAACTTTGGTCGCGTTTCTCGCATGACGCGACTCCAAGCTGCACAAAATTATTATTTTTTCGTTTGGATATAATGTTTTGGGGCGTCAACTTCTCCCTCCCCCTTCTCACTTCTCCACGGTATGGACTTTGAACTTTTCTTTGGCATTATGATCTTGTGATTGGTTCTTCTTTTGTTGGTTTTACGGTTTTGCGATTGATTCTTCTCTTGTGGTTTTGCGTTGATGTGGCTTTTTCTCTTGCTGGTTTTGCGGTTTTGCGTTGGTGTGGAAGATTGAGGTTGATTATTTCAGAGTGAAAGCATGGAGCGAGGGAAGTCTTAATTTTTCTCTACTTTTTTATGAGATTGCAATCTCCATGTCCTGCAACAGAACCACGATACATCTGTGGGAACATCTGACTATCTGCAGGTGGAAAGGGGAGCTGCATTTGTGAACCAATGTAACATCAGAGGGTTTGGGGGGATTAGCACCGATGAGGGCGATGACGTAGGAAAGCCCTGAGGCCATTAGAGTGATTCACACAGGCACAGCAGGAACAACTGGCGCAACTTGCCAACTGTCGCTGACGAACGGGACGTAGGTTCGAGCAGATGCGAACGCGTTGTCGTCGAACAAAAACTTGAACCGAAGCTTGGAAACTGCGCAGACGCAAACATATGGACCAGCTGGATGTCTTCGTCTAAATTGAAGGCGCATATGTGAACGCGTCTTCATCGAAATCGAGAGATGCAGACGAACCGTCGATGTCGAAGAAGGACGCGAGTCGACGAAGTAGAAAACGAGCGGAAGCGGAAAGTCTACAATAGAGACGATGTGTTCTTCGAACGACAGAATCAATCGTGACAAAAATCGCCATTCGAAACCCTAGCCGAGCTCTTGTACGCCATTCAAAAACTTATATATATATATATATATATATAAAGAGAGAGAGAGAGGAAGGGAGAGAAACTTTGGTCGCGTTTCTCGCATGACGCGACTCCAAGCTGCACAAAATTATTATTTTTTCGTTTGGATATAATGTTTTGGGGCGTCAACTTCTCCCTCCCCCTTCTCACTTCTCCACGGTATGGACTTTGAACTTTTCTTTGGCATTATGATCTTGTGATTGGTTCTTCTTTTGTTGGTTTTACGGTTTTGCGATTGATTCTTCTCTTGTGGTTTTGCGTTGATGTGGCTTTTTCTCTTGCTGGTTTTGCGGTTTTGCGTTGGTGTGGAAGATTGAGGTTGATTATTTCAGAGTGGAAGCATGGTTAAATGAAAGAGGAGTGGCTGGTGGAACTAGTTAGATTCTCAACTAAATTAGGGTATAGTGATTACAGGCTCCTTTAACGGTGCCCATTGTTTTGAATATTTTGGTTTTTCTATCAATTGGCATGCCTAATGAGAACTTGACTTGCTGTGAATTTTCTACCTCAAATGTTGTAGTTCTAGATTTTTCTAGGAGATGAGAGTTTCTCGAGCAAGCATGGAGCGAGGGAAGTCTTAAGTTACTTTGGGAAGATGCAATAAACTATAAAATATTACCAAAAAATAATTGCATATGACTCCATCATGTAACTATATAGCAGATATTCCTACTTTCCACTACAATATAGGATTCCTTTTTACTTCCACCACTACTGAGTTTTTAACCTTCTTTGTAAGTGATGTACTTCACATTACCTACCAACTATGGAGTTATTAACATGTATGTTATTACATAATGGATATTTATTCAAGTTGTGTGGTTGTGGTGGTTGATATTGGGTTGGGGCGATGGTTCTGGCTTGTGGTTGCTCTGTTGTGGGCTGCAGTTGTTATGTGAATTCAAAACATATGTCGGTGCGCTATGGTTGCTCTGGGTTATGGTGGTTGTTGTGCTTTGGTGGTTAATTGGTTTTTATTTTAATAATCATGATACTCATTATTAAGTGAGGTGTGTATTTTATTTTATTTATTGTTCTAAAGTGGATTGTTGTTTCTCGAGTATCAAATATATTGTGTATGATAGTATTGTTACAAACAACAATACTACACGTGGTTGAATGTTCATTTGTCCAGAAACAATTGCAAAACATTTATTTTCCAACAGCACAAACTAAACAACCTGTCGGTTTATCCTTAACAGCTATTGCGTAGTAAATTTCTGGGGCAGTTGCTTATCAGCATCTTATTAATAAGCTGCAACTACGCCAAGCAGACCCTTTATTACAGGTGTCAAAAATCGTCCCAACGTGTTACCACGATTTGAACTCCACTCGCGGGTTGGGACTTGGGATTAACCCAAATATTTTTTTAGTCGGGTTTGGGTCAGAGAATTTGACCGGTTTATTATTTGGATCAGGTTCAGTTTGAACCTGAGAACCTAAAGATAATGTGTATAAGCACAACAGTTATGGTTGGGTTCGAGTTTGCGGGTCAAGCTCGAGTTCGGGTTCAAGTCTTAGTTTTCGACCAGTTTATTATTTGAGTCTCGTTTGAGTTTATCATAATCGAGTCTTGTCCTTTTCGGGGCAGACTCGAATCTATACCTGGGCGTTAAGTCGGCCAGTTAGGCGTACGTCAGGCTTATTCGTGCCCTAACTAATCAAATTGGGTTCGAATTGGGCTTAAGCACGAACTCTATTTATAATTTCATAGCTATGCTCGCCTACTAAATTGGCAGTCCCGCGGGCTACCATGGGTTTTAAAAGGAAAGTAAATTTTTTATACAAAAAAACAAAAAATAATAGAATCTTTAACATTTTCTTTCAAATCATGTTATTAGTTTAAAATATTTAAAATTATATAATATGAATATTTAAAACATGAAAGGAAGTGCAACAAGAATTTTAAATGATTTTATATGTATGAATTTTTTTTATACGTTTAGGTGAATTTCATAGCAAATGTATGCACACAAATACTTAAGACTTTAAATTGAGGGAGTTGAGTAAAATGCTGCAATATATATATATATATATATATT
>NW_018164666.1:201097-237085 GCF_001263595.1 Phalaenopsis equestris
ATTCTATTCATATGTATATATATATATATATATATTATCTACATACTACTAGTCAATTTCTATTTAGTTACGTATCTCACACATGAACTTCAATTTTTACATATTTTGTCATTTTATATATACATGAAAGTAGTATTTCACTTTTAAAAGAATTTAAAAGTTATCATTTTTATGTGATATAAATATTTGGATGGTATTAACATAAAAATTAAAATTTATGGTTGGATAAATAAAAGAAATGATGAGGAAATTAATTGCCTCAAAATCTTGTAATTGCAAAATATATTAATGAGACCATGCCAATGAACAGACTGAGTTTGCTGTGGGTCGGGCTCATTCGACCTTGACTAAGTCAAATAACACTCGGGTAAGGCTGAGCGGGCCAAGCCTGCAAAATTTTAATTTTTTCATAGCCAAGTCCACCCATTCCAAGCAGGCTTATGGCGAGCCCATCGGGCCGCTCGCCTAATGCCCATGTCTACCAGAACCCAACCAGCTGACTCACACTCATAGACTTTAGGTTTCATAGTTGATAGTCCCTCAAGTTAAGATAAATTCATCATCAGTGGAACTTTCACAATTGAGAATCACACTTAATTTTAAACTTCTTGCTCCCTTAAAGGGAAAAAAAAACAAGGAAAAGACCACTCTAAACCCTGCAAAATCTTAAATCCTAGCAATAAAAAAGACAAATTAAATTTGGCAATAATTAAAAATGTATTTCTAAGTAAAGTTCAATAAGATTTGAATATAGTTAAATTAATGTTCAGAGATGATTTTAAAGGTTCGATCATGGTTGAAATAAAATTTGAATAAGGTTTAATCAGAGTTTAAATGACATTGTAGTTGGCATTGTTGAACTTGTATTGACCATCTGAGAAGGATTTGATTCAATTAGATTAGCTATAAATGGTAGGCTCTTATATAATTGTGAGGGAGGAGATTAAAAATGTATGAATTCAAACATGGATAAGATATTGATTGAGATAATTGAAATGAGTGATGTTTGCAATATTATGTTATTGACAGATAAGATTAGAGAGAATCATCTAAGATGGTTTTGTTGGATCAAATGTTGACTATCTGATGATCCGACTTGGAGGGTAGATGTTTTAGATTCAACTTGTATTAGAAAAAATAGATATAGACAGTGTTGTATATAAAAATAATCTTAATTTATTAGAATTAAATGAAAATATGACACTCAATACGACACAATTGAGAAAAATGATCTATGTAGCCGATCTGACTTAGTGGGACAAAACATTTGTTGTTGTTGTTGTATGCTATATTTTCATGAACGTTATTGTAATAAATATGATGTGATTTCTACTCATATATTAGAACTTGTTGGAGATGAGGAAGCCATTTTATATGCCCATGGGTAGGATACCATGGGAGAGGATATTAAAATGACAAAATTTAAAAATGATGCATGTCGAGCAAGTTACCTTGAAAAAAATGGCTCAACATAATACATTATAATTAAATTTATTGAAACCTTATAATACAAAACTAATGAAGTTATCACACATTTGGAGAGAAAATGTGCAGAGTTCTTTACAAATAAAAAATGATTACATACGTTCCTACGATGAACCAATCAAAACACTCCCCTACAAAGAAGTGTATATCAGCAGATCCCAATTTAAATTTTTTTTTTTTTTTTTAAATTTGATTGAACATCTTACGCAATTTGTGTTCAGTGTCCGGACGGAATAATCGCTCCTTGGAGATAGGGGGCCAAAATAAGTTAAAATGGTGATTAGATGCTCACAAGCAAATAATATATATATATATATATATATATATATATATATATAGAAAAAATTTCTAGCAACAATATTTTTAAGTATATATATTGAAATTTAGTTGTTAGATATGCAAATATATAAGAATTGTGTGGTAGTTATGTAAACTTGTCAATAATAAATAAATTGGCCTCGTCTCCTTCCCTAAATTTCCGACGCTTCCTTACGACAGCGCCGCTCGAAGAGATCTACAGGTGCCGTCTTCTTCGCAATACGTGATGGGCATCGAGCTCTTGGACGATGACGACTCCAGCACCGATGAAGCCGACTTATCTAAGCTTGAGATCAATGAAGATTTCGCCAAGCGATTTGAGTACAACAAGAAGCGCGAGGCTCTCCAGAAGTGCGAGGAGCTCAGAAAGCGCGGCCTCATCTCCGACTCCGACGAATCTTCTGATGAATCTTCTGAAGAAGAAGAGATAAAGGATGACTACCAGTTCTACGACGCCCTTGTTAGGGTGAAGAAGAATGACCCCATTGTCATGCAAAAGGACGCGAAGCTCTTTGCCTCATCATCCGAAGGTGAAGAAGAAGAGGAGGATAAAAAGTCTGGGGTTACTAAAAAGGCGAAGCCTTTGTACTTGAAGGATGTTATGGCTAGGCAGTTGATGGAAGAGGGGCCGGAGTTTGAAGAAGAGCCGCTGAAAAAGAACCCTAAGGTGTATAGCAGAGAGCAGGTTGAAGGGCTTAAGGCTTTTCTTGAAGCGGAGAAGGAAGCATTTGGTTCTGTTGTTGATGATGATGATGATGGTATGATAATTGAACAGAAAAAGGGCAATAGAAAAGACACTGAGGAGAATGAGGATGGCGAGATGATACATAAGAAGGTGGATGAGTTCTTTGGAGAAGATAAGGATCTAACTGAAGATGAGATGTTCTTGAAAAACTATTGTCTTAACAAAATGTGGGTGAACAAGGAGAGGGATAAAGAGACTTATGATGATATTGGGGTTTCAGAGGATGAGGATGAGCTGGAAAAACAGGAACAATACGAAGCAGAGTACAACTTCCGACACGAGGAAGAAAAAGAGGATAGAGTTTTAGGTCACTCTAGGATTGCAGATGGTTCAGTGAGGAAGAAAAGCAGCAGCAGAAAGACACAAAGGAAGAACAAGGTAGAGAGGATGGCGCAAGCAGAGTTTGAGAGGAAGGAGGAGCTGAAACATCTGAAAAATTTGAAGAAGAAAGAGATTCAGGAGAAGCTTGAGAGTATTCTTGTTACCGCAGGGATTGGCAAGGAAAGTGCCTACAATCTTGATGCTGCTTATCTTGAGGAAGATTTTGATCCAGAAGAATATGATAAAGCCATGAAAGAGATGTTTGGTGCAGATTATTACAATACTGAGGATGTTGATCCTGGCTTTGGAAGTGATGGCGGGGATGACCTGGAAAAGCCAGACTTTGATAAGGAAGATAAACTTATAGGTTTGACAGAAGGTTGGGATTCAGTTGATACAATGGAGGGGTTTGAGGGTATGAGAAAGTTGTTGTTGAAAAAAAGTGATGAAGAGGAAGAGCCCTCCCACATCGAAGGCAAGAGGAAGAGAAAGCAAAAGATTTCTCTAAGAGAAAAAGTGGAACTTGACAAGGAACTTGAGGAGTATTATAAGTTGGACTATGAGGGTACTATAGGAGATCTGAAAACTAGATTCAAATATAGGTCTGTGTCAGCCGAGTCATATGGGCTTCAAGTAGAGGAGATATTAATGGCGAATGACAAGGATTTGAATCAGTATGTTTCTTTAAAAAAGTTAGCCCCTTACCGCGAGAAGGAGTGGAAGGTGACATATCACCAAAAGTTGAAGAAGAATATGTTTCTTCAAGGAGGGAAGTCAGATGATAAAATTTATAGCAAGAAGCACAGGACAGAAGAGACCAGAAGTCATAAATTTAGAGAACATAAGGAACCTAATGAAGATGCAAATACGTTGTCCAAGCGCAGCAAAAAGAGGCGCATGCATGCCCATTTGAAATTATCCAAATCTAGGTTATTAGCTTATGGAAAAATCCCCTCCAAGCAGCATAAAAATCATTAAAGGTATTTTTTTTCATCTTTATTTCTTGTAATTTCAAATTCATGATTTTTTCCACTTGTAAATGAATAATGGGTTTTATATGGCATCCATTTTCATGTTCTTCTTTCAATTTGGTTGTGCTTTTTTAGCATATTAATAAACTATGTGTCGTGTTAATTAGTTCACGCGCCATGATAGACTGCTAGTCAATTTAAAGTTGATTTTTTTCTTAGTTTAGACTTGTTCTGGAGCGTTGCTTACTTTGCATTTGGAACATATGCCATTATGGGTGCGTGAATTATCAAGTGGTGGATATTTCCTTAAATGCATGCATAATTATCCAGTATTCTTCCTTTTGATTCAAGATTTTATTTTTTTGCTTTGCTTTGTAAGTGTATCAAATGAATTACAGCCTGCACCTCTTATTGTTCAAGACATAAAAGTGCAGCTCAAGCCATAGAAGTGCAGGAAAATAGGTAGATCTAGTTTCAATGGAAAATGCTACAAAGTAGTGGAATCTAATTCTCAGATGATGCTGTGTGCCAATGTTAATCGTTTCAATTCTTGCACCACTGCTTTAGGAAGTAGTGTTATAGGTGTATAATCTTCCTAAGATGCTTCTCCATTTTAAACATGAAGTTTTTCTTCTAGAATTATACCTTTATGTTTATTTTCATTATTTTCTAGGATTGATCTAATATACTTAAATCCATCATACATGAGTATTGCTTTATCCTCTAGTGCAGACTAGCAATTCTTGATATCACACTTATAAAGTTAATTATCTTATGCTTAGCTTTTATTCAACAAATTTTATCCCTTCATTTTCTAATTTTTTTCCTCTATCATTTTGAGTTTTCCATGTATTCCATTAGATCTCATCGACTAGAATTTTGGCATCGAGAGAATCATGCATTTATGTGCCACACTTTGAGTGTCGAGATAATCATGCATTTATGTGCCACACTTTGAGTAACATTTCTAAGCATCTTATTAGCTATACAATAAGACGTAAACTCAATTATATTCTTTGATGTAATATTATTAGAATTTATAACTTTTTGGTCACTTTTCAACTACTTAATATTATTCAATGCTCTATCGTGCATGTATTTAATAAATTTAACGTATCTTTAATACATTCTTTTCTTACAAAATACACACTAAATCAACTATTGTGGTACTAAATCGTACACCTGCTTAATACCAATAAAAATTACTTCAAGATACTTTCTTCGCCCTTTCCATTAATTGATTTAATGCACATTTTACCTTCATAGTGGTACTTACTAGTATGACAGTAAATTGTTTTTTTTGAAACTAAAATAAACTTTTAAGTCTATATTCCATTTCTCTTCCCCATAACTTTGTTTCATGAATCATAACTTTGATTCTTCTTTAACTACTGCAATATTGAACTTTACCTCTGCTTTTATTTAATTATTTCAAATTAGCTTGGTCTTTAAAATTCCATTGAAAAATTGTTAGATAAACCACTAGAATTTCTTTCAACTAACATCATTATCTCATTTGGATCTAAACTTTTAGCTTTATGCCTTTTCTTAGAGCAAACTTCACTTCATGATTCTCAATTATTCTATAATATATGTTGCTCATCATGCTCCTCCAAAATAATTTCTTTCTTAAAACTTCATTTAATAATTTATTCAAGTAGCCATATCACCTTTCTTTAATGCATTTATTTTTAAATAATATTATATTATATTCACTTCAACAAGTATTTATTTTGTCCAAAGTTTTTAGATCTCTTTTCAATTATCTTAATTATTTTATGTCTTATTTCTCTTTTCTTAATGTCAGGCCTATTATATAAATCATAGAAAACTATAGTTCTTGCTTTATTCACTAAGTTTGTTGGTTGTATTCCTTGTTTTCTTATGATTATTTTAATCCTCAATAATATTTTTGTTTGCCAATCTTTAAAAGTATGATTGTTTTTTAAAAACCTTTTTATCATCTCTTCCACCACAATGTCTGCTTATTAATGTATGATGTAGGCTATTATAAATTTTTGATGTATTCTTTTTAATGGAGCCAACCATTTTACTCCAAATAAAGTTTGTTTCAATTGATCCAATTTTCCTCTTGTAGAACCATATAGAAAAACTAAAAAATTATCACCTTTCAATTTTTAACACCATATTATTGGATAATTATTATTTTGATTTTTTTTTCTGTACTCCTAAGATATGTGTTCATGATTATTACTCTATGTTGTACAATCATACTTTCTTCTAGAGTGACCTTACAGACTTTGCGAAAAGGGTTTTTCTTTTGTTGAAGTAAAATAAGTTTATTAACAATTAGATATAGTCACTCGTAAAAGTCATTTTTTATTTCTTAAATCTTCTAATCTTTAGTGCATGATCATTGGCTACTTTGAAATTAATTATAATTCTTCATTGAATTTTCGTTCTCTTTTTCATGTCACATCCTACTAGAATATATATATAGATAGATAGATATCACGATTTTGATTTTATTTTTGTGAGTAGAGGAATAATCAATTAAATTAATTAATGGTACAATGTAAAGGATTTGACAATAATCCAAAAGTGTTAGAGTAATAACATAAAAGCTCATACAAATACTTAATAATAAATAAAAGTATAAAGCAAAAATTAACAAATAAGCATGTTTAGTTATGATTTAGAATTTCGAATTCAAAAGTCTCCCCCACTTCTATTAATTAGAGGGTCTTCATTAGAATTATCATCAAAGTTGGTTTCTTTCTCCTCCTTTATTCTCACCTGTATCAACATACTCTCAATCTCTTTCATTATCTTTAATTTTATGGTTCATGCATTATAATAATAATAATAATAATAATGTATAAATAAAAAAAAGCCCCAACATCTTTTAAACTATAAACAAAGGTGTACTGTGTATGTCTTCTCATTGTATGCTTCAAACAATTGACACGTATGCTTCTTTTTCCACACTGTTAGGCATATGGCTTAATCAGCTTTGCACGCACTAGGCACTACCCTAAAAGGCGCTCCTCAACACAATTTTAAACTATAACATATTTGAAAACTTTCTTGCCCAACCATACTCGCACTTCCAAAGAATGAACTTGCAGGCCTACTTAAATGGACATTTGGTTGCTTAAAATGAATAAACTCCCATTTTCATTCTCTTTTTCATGCCACTTCCTACTAGAATTTATATAGATACATAAATAGATATCACATTTTTCTTTTCTTTTTGTGAGTAGAGAAACAATGAATTAAATTATTTAATGGTTCAAAATATAAAACATTTGATAGTAATCCAAAAGTGTTAAAGTAATATCATAAAACGTCTTACAAATACTTAATAATAAATAAAAGTATAAAGCAAACACAAAAAAATTAACAAATAAGCTTGTTCATTTATGATTTAGGATTTCAAATTCAAAAGTCTATCCCACTTTTATTAATTAGAGGGTCTTCATTAGAATTATCGTCAAAGTTGGTTTCTTTCTCCTTTATTCTCACTTGTATCAACATACTCTCAATCTTTTTCATTATCTTTAATTTCATAATTCACACATGATAATAATAATCATAATAATTTATAGATAAAAAAGTCCCAACATCTTTTAAACTCTAAAATAAAAGTGCATGCCTCTTCATTCATGCTTCAAGCAATTGAGACATGCTTCTTTTTCTACACTGTGAGGCATAAGTCTTAAACCCCATTTGGGTCAAGCTTATTTGGTGGGGTTGCGTTTTGAAAACTCAATCGTGTCGTTTTTTTTGGTGATTTCGCTCAGCTTATCCAAATTAGCGATTTGGGATTATTAATAAACACGGCCGCGGGCTCGACCCTGTGGCTGGCGTTCTTTCCTCCGCTTATTACCCACATGCTCTCAAGTTGTGACGAAGGAAGGAGGGAGGGGTAAAGTGAGGAGGAGGGAAAAAGAGAACTGGGCTACACTAAAGGAAGTTCTTCATTTGCTTCAATCCAACGTCGATTATTACAGTCGTCCGTCGTGATCTAATTTACTGGTTCTGTTTTTTTTTTCCCGGCTGAAACATGACAAGCAACGGAGAGGAAGAACGAAACAAGGAAGGTGGAGGCGGAGGCAGCAGCTCTGCTGGTGGTGGTTCTCCTAGTCCGAATCTCTAATGGAGGTTCAATCAGACACTTAGAAGCGTGTAAGGGTTAGATCTGCCTCATCAAGATACCCCGTGTTTATTTGATTTCCTTCTAGATCTTTAAGTTCGCTTGAAGTTATTTTTTGAGCGGAAAAAATATTTTAAAGGGGAATGTAAAATCAGTTGGAGATTTTATGCAGCTTTGTTTTATTGCCTATGTCCTATAAAGATGGAAAATTGGGAGCTGATTGTATTTATATGGCAGTTTTAAGAGAATTTAGTTTTGGTCATTGCTGAAATGATAATTCCCAGCGTTGGATGGTTCTGGTGAATAAAATCATGGTTAGTCTCCTAAATTTTGGTGAACTTAGCAGCTATACTTGCTCCTCTACTCTTCTAATCACCTAAAAGATGTTTTATTAAGCTTTTTGTAATTTGTTTGCCACAGAAATGAATTAATGGCGGCTTCATTCTTGATTATTTTTTTTAAGTATTGTATTGTATGTAACTGGTCATTTGTTAAGAAGATGCACATCTTTGATATAGTCATGAATCAATTTCTTTACCTGATGTATCCAATTAGTCTATTTAGATAGCAAAACTGTTTCTTAGCTTAAATTTTGTCTTAAAAATTATTTCTTTCTAAAATTTATGCAGTAATATTTGCTTGCGTGAAACTCATGATGAAATTTCCATTCCTTAAGCATTTACACGACTTCATGACCTTGGAGAATGTAATTGTAGAGCTTCTCATTCATCTCGTTTAGTAGATTAACTAAATTTATGTACAACACAACTTAACATTACTACATAATTTTACTTGGATATTACCTTTTGTCTGCTGTAAATTCATCTTGATTTTTAGATGATATAAAGTTGAAATTGATAAATGCATAAGACTATTCACATTGACAGTAAAAAAGCTAAATGCAGAAATGTGATGGAATTTCGTTTTAATTTAATGCTTGATGTACGGTGAGCCTAGAAATTTTCTTATATGCAAAAAAGGATATTTAATTTAGTATGCAGGACATTTTTTATGTATTCTCTATGACGCATGCAGAACTTAGTTCATGTAAATAATCAGTGGACAAAGTTGAAGTAACTTGAGTATAAATCAAATTTGGATGCAGGGAGAAACTAAGATTTAAAGATTAAAGAGGTGTAGAAACTATAATTCTCGAAATGTAGAATTGGATGAGATGAGATTGTGTCCAATCCTGCCAATTCTTGTGAGCAGTTGGTTAACTTTAATTGCTAATTATGTTTGATAGGTTCCCATACCTTTAAGAAATTAACTATTAGGAAGGCTGGATCAGCTAATGGTATGCAACACATTGGGATGAATGATTATACATAGAAATTTCATGAAGTTCCATTATTAGTTCAGTCTTCATTATATTAATTTGGCTTAATTTTATTAATTTACTTTCGATGCAGTGGTTTTGCTTTCATTTTAATCTTCTCCTTTTGAATACACATCTTGCATTATGCCAATAAATGTTGCACATCGTATTCCAAGAGCCATAGTTAATGAAGTTTATAGAGATACCTTGTGCATTATCATGACAGACTTATATTTTATCTTTAAGATTATATTGCACAAAGCACAGAACATTATGTCATAATTTGTTTGGTAAATAATAAATGCTAATTTCGTTGGGGCCAAATTTTTTAATGTCAGTAGATTTTTTTGGAAATTTGAAGGTTTACACCTGTTGAAAGTGCAAATATTGCCCATTTAAACAGGGAAATTTATAATCCAATGATTTAATTATTTATTTACATTTTACTTATTTTTATAATTTTTCAATATTTTTTTAACTATATATATGTTTGATGATAATTGCTACGGAGAACGGGTTTTTCTCTTTGCTATGCCTATTTTTTAGTTGGTTCATTTTGGTTTTTTAATTGGTTTGTCTCTAGCCTCGAGTCATTTGATTATTGTTTGGTGCTTCCATGATGTGTTGCCGCGTTGGAGCCAGTTGTGTGGGAGCTATTTCCTTCTTGATCAGGAGCATTCAAAATCATAAAGTTGGTACCAATATTAAGCTTTATTTTCACATACTTGATTTAAGTGTCATTTGGCTACATAGTGAGTATATTTTTGTGTTTATCCTATTGATATTTGCCGCTTTTTTCATTTTCTTGTTGATCTAGTTCTTTTGTCTCAGTTCTTGTTTTTATTGTTTTTTAGCTTTTGATGAAAAGTTATAACTTATTTTTGGTCTGCAACGCAAAATTTGCTTATGGGTGTGGTTGGTAATGTTATGATTTTTATCTAACATAATTGTTGCACGATGGCGTCCGCACAAAGCTGTAACTGATGACTGCTTTTATCAATTAATTGAGGTGTATGTTATTTTTTGTACTATTATGAAGTGGATTTTTGCTTCTCAAGTATCAAATACATTGTTATAACAGTTATGTTGCAAACAATATTATTTCATAGAGACGGAATGATCATTTATCCAGAAGCACAAACCAAACAGCTAGCCAGTTTATCCGTATCAGCTGCTGCGCAGTAGCTGCTTATTAATAAGTTGCAGTTATCCCAAACAGACCATTAAGTAGCTTTGCACTCGCCACACCTAAACACGCTCCTCGACACTATTTTAAACTGTGATATATTTGAAGTCTTTATCCCCCACCACACTTGCACTCCTAAAGAATGAAGTTGAAGGCCTATTTAAATGGGCATATGGTTGCTTAATTGATGACTGGTGATAAAGGAAGATTTACATACATACGACTTAATTCGTAGGAATTTACGTATTTAACACCTGAACTTCAATTTTTAAATATACATCACCTTACTTTTGTACAAAAAATATGTATTTAATTTTTAAAAGTTAGAATAGTGGTATTTTTTATGTGATAAGAAAGGATTCAGTGGTATAAATGTATAATGTGAAGTTTAGGTTTTAGATATGTAAATATATAGAAATTGAGTGTTATGTATGTAACTTCCCCAAAAATAATATAAAAAAGTTATCCTTGTGGGATACAGGATCTTTAAATTATAGAAGATGCTTTTCTGGATTGTCCAAAACAGTTATATACGACACAAAGATAATCTGGAATTCTTAACTATTTTATAATTTTGCGGAACCAAATTTTTCTTGCAAGTTATCACTGTGAAATTTACACGTTATGGAACAATTTTAGAGCTGAATTTTCATTGCTTGTTAATAGATATTTCTAAAAAGCACAGGATTAATAAGAATCCACTGAATATCATATTTATTAAGTCTTATATCATTATCATTCTTAATCCTATCCAAACTATTTCGGTACACAATTAATCTGTACAGTGAAACCAAAAAAAATCCGAAGGAAAACCATGAAAACATTTTTTAAGAAACTCTAGGTTTTATAGAATAGGTTGATGGCTACATGTTACCTACCTGATGCATACAAATATTTTGATTTTTGTATAACATGAAAAAATGAAGCACACTTCTTCAATTTTGGTTATGTTGAGTCCCAAAGTGTCGATGATCTCACAACACTTAGGTAAGAAGTTGTTACAAGAGAAGAAAAAAAATTATCATAAGTGATTGACATTAGAATGGAGTTGAAATAGCGAATGTTTCGTACCACCTTTCCTAGCTCCTCAAAGAACCTAGTTGTGGATAGCTTTCTTTGTTGATAAATTTGGGTATGTTCAACTTAAGAATGGTTACATAAGTGATTGTATTACAAGCAAAGAAAGATATTATAAAAAGTAATATGATGAAGGAATTTCTTAGGACTAGTATCTGATAAGGAAACATATTGGATGTTATATGTAAATTACATGACGTTGCAGCAACATTGGATATGCCATAATGTCATGTAGATTGTAAAAAGAAATATTGGAGTGCCAAATCGAGTCTAGCATG
This sequence comes from Phalaenopsis equestris, assembly GCF_001263595.1. Taxonomy (NCBI): domain Eukaryota; kingdom Viridiplantae; phylum Streptophyta; class Magnoliopsida; order Asparagales; family Orchidaceae; genus Phalaenopsis; species Phalaenopsis equestris. The sequence continues at coordinate 212,914 of NW_018164666.1, forward strand.
AATAAGAACGTAAAAATGGAGAGGTGTTAAAACTAGGAGAACGGAGTTATTAAAAATAGGGAAATTTACATGCATATCGCACAATTCTTATTTATTTACGTATCTAACACTTAAAGTTTGATATTTACACTTATAACATTTTGGTGGCATAAACATATATATGAGAAGGTGTATTTCACTCCCAAACGGTACTGATGATGTTATTTTTGATGTGATGTTCAAGATTTGAGTGGTATGCATGTAATTATGAATATTTGGGTGTTAGATATGAAAATACATAAGAATTGTGGTATGTTTGTAAATGCCCCTAAAAAATATTATAGTAGATATATGTTCAGAATAATTCATATTGAAGATGAGGTGGTTTAAGATAGATTCAGTGGCTGGTATACAATGAAGAGTAGTTTATGCACTAATAAGACAAATAGTTAGAATTAATATTGAAGGATAGAGAAGAAAAGGCCGAAGGGATATATACCAAACGCAGCATGGATAACAATTCAACGAAAATAGTTGTAAAAAACTAAGTTTTTCCCTCATATAGTCTACTATAGTATTGAATGGAAAATAGTTGTGAAAAACAAATATCAGCTATTGAAGAGTTGCTTACTTTGGTTGAGTTGATAAATACTTAATTGTTATATTATTTGTATAATCGTCACTTAATTAATATTATTATTGTCATCATTTAGTTATTACATTATTTAGATATTTAAATTTTTGCCCAACGAAAGGATTTGTTTCGGCCCCTATCTTCACGATGCCCTTTGGTTCTTCTTGGTCAGTGGCAAGTCTAGGACTACTAAATTCCTTTCAATTCATAAGGTCTCCAATTGCCAGATAAATAGTGAACAGAATTAGCTTAAATTTAATAGTTAGCTAGCTAAATAGTTTCCAGGATTTAACACCATGGAGAGAATTTGCTAAATTCTAGTTTTTTTTTTTCTTAATAAATTCGATTAACCTTATAATTTGCTAAATTCAGACATTGAAGAGTAGCTTGCTTTGGTTGAGTTGATAGATACTTAATTGTTATATTATTTGTATAATCATCACTTAATTATTATTATTACTGTCATCATTTAGTTATTACATTATTTAAATATTTGCCCAACGAAAAAAATTTGTTTCTGCCCCTATCTTCACGATGACTTTAGGTTCTTCTTGGTCATTGGCAAATCTCGGACTACTAAATTCCATAAGTTCTCCAATTGCCAGATAAATTGTGCATGGAATTAGCTTAAATTTAATAGTTGGCTAGCTAAATAGTTTATAGGATTTAACACCATGGTGAGGATTTGCTAAATTCTAGTTTTTTTTTTTTTTTTTGTTCCTTAATAAATTCGATTAACCTTATAATTTGCTAAATTCTAGTTGACTTAAATCTTACTTTTCTTTTTACAAAGAATACTAAATCATTAAAAAAAATGAAAATTACAAAATTCTACTTGATAATCATTTAGCCCTTACCACAGCATATTTTTGTTATACTAATCAAATCTCTGTATCTTAAAAATTCCTCTAATATTCTATCTCAATATCTTCATAAGCAAAACAGACAGCTACAGAGAACAATGACGACTCTTGATGTCATTTTACAGTAATTTTTATTTTTTAATCTTTCTCAACACTTTTTTATGCATTTGTTTTAATAATTTCAGTATTTCTTTGTCGTGCTTTATTCTTCTTAATGAGAACCGAACAAATTCTCATTTCATAAGACCAGTTTTAAGCTGCAGGTGTAGTTTTATGTAACTTGTTCAACTTTATTCAATGGCTTTTTGCTTCTTCTCAGTGCATGCTTTGCAAATGTTTATGCTTTGGATGTTGTGCATACTTACACCCAATTCCTATGTATTTACATACCTAAACTTCAATTTTTACATATATACCACCTTAACTATGCATGAATAGGTGTATTTCAATCTTTAAAAGTTAAAATGGCGCTATTTTTTTGTAATACGAAAGATTTAAGCGTGATAAATATAAAATATAAAATTTAGGCGTTAGATATGTAAATACATATGAATTGGGTGGTATGTATATAAATGCCCTTTATACTTTTTGTTTGTTTTTTTTGGAAATTTACATACATATCACACAATTCTTATGTATTTATATATCTAACACCTAACTTTGATTTTTACATTAATATCATCTGGATCTTTCATATCACATCTAAAATACCACAACAACAACAAGCTTTTAAGTGGTCGGCTATATGAATCCTTTTTCTCAATGGCGCCTATTGAATGTCTTATTTTCATTTGATTCTAGTTAATTAAGATCTTTTTTTTCTTAACAACATGCCCAAATCTTTTTAGGTCTGCCCTCTATCTTTCTTAACATAAGTAAAATCTAAAACATCTACTCTCATAACTGGGACTTCAGATGGTCGACGATCAATGTGACCAAATCATCTAAGACAACTCTATCTAATCTTGTCTGTCACTAGAGCTACGCCAACCCTTTTACCCTTTTACGGATACATTCATTTTACATTTTATCTTTAAGTGTAAAGCCACTGATCCCACCTAAATATTCTCATCTCAGCAATACTTAGTTTTATTCTTCTCTTTTATAAGCCAACATTCTGCGCCATAAAACATTGCAAGTCTCATCACCTTGTTATAAAATTTTTCTTCAAGTCTAAACGATACTTTTCTATCACACAATAGGCCCGATATGTTCCTCCACTTCAACCATCCTACTTGAATTCTACTAATATCATTCCCATCCATATCACTATCACATTGAATAATAGACCTATGATATCTAAAATGCACATTAATTTTAATGATTTGATCATTCATTATTACAATCCCGCCACTAAATCTATTACTAAAATTATATTCCATGTATTCAGGTTTAGAAATTAAATAAGTGAAAAAAAACTTTTTAATGCATAGATAAGGTGGCAATTATATAATTACATAAGAATTGAGTGATATGTATGTTAACATTTTACTTTTTTTTTCTTTACTTTTTTTAGTGCCCAACATGCAATCAGCGCAAATGATTCTTTTGTAAATAATATTTTGTCTCTGAGATGATAACAATCTTGCTGATGCAGATGTGTACTACTGATTTTCTCACAAACTACATCTGTTTGTTGATTTGGAGAGAGAGACTGTTGAAGCACTATACAGAGAGCTAGCTGTGCTTGGTCTGATTTGGATAAATTTAGCCTTCTCATGCTGAATCATTAGTTCATGTCAATGTCAGCTTATAATTTTGGTGTTTTATATCTGAACATCAAGCTATTACAAATTGTTTCTATTTATCCTTATTTTGGCTTTTCTTTTTTGTTATTTCCATTCGCTTTGTTTTTTTGTTGCCGTTGTCATCTCATTGTCGTCGTGATTTCTTTGTCAAAGCAGATTAAGATTTGTATGTATTTCAGCGCACTTCCACATAACTGTCTTTTATTAGAGAAAATATTTTGTCCGGACATCGCTAGTCCGGGGGGAATATTTCTTCCTTTTATTAAGCAGCCGTTTGGTGGCATTTGGTCGCCTAATTGAAGGGTGTAATGTAAATCAGATAAAGATGAGTGAAATTTGAGCTTTTAGTTGGATGTAAATCGAATGATGTTCAATGATTCCATTCCATTATAGCATTACTCATAATAAACAAGGGTAAGAGGAACATTTGCGTACATACCCCTCGATTCTTATATATTTTTACATATCTAACATTTAAACTTTGATTTTGCAATAAGTTTAGATGTTAGATATGTAAATACATCAGAATTGGGTGGCATGTCCCAAACTATTTACTGAAAGCTGCTCATTTTTTAATTTCTATACTTGCAATGTATATCCTAAACAGATTCAAGCTCCCGAAGCCAACACATTTCGTCATTCAGAACCACTTGGCTTAAGAAGGCCAAGTCTAAAATCCATTGCTGCTACTTATATGAGGAAATCTTAACGTAGTTATCAGTCTGGAAAGACAATTGCTATCGCAGAAGAGTCAGACCTGCTACTTGTAATATTTCGCCTCCACTTCCTGTCACAATAAAGAGGAAGATGATAAAAGCATTGATAACATTAAAAGTATTTTGCCCTTCTGAAATATCTGTTTTGGCCCTCTTGAATTATCACTTTGTCCTTTCCTTGTCCTGGCCTCTCTCCCATATTAGGCTTAGGAGGGCAGTTTGAATTTGAGGTTTATGCAGGGCCCCCCCGCCCCCGGGCCCTTCTTGGGTCCACCTCTCTCCTGATAGAATACAGAACAAAGGAGATTGTAGACTCCCATATTTTCAACAGCTTGATTAGATCTTGGATTTGAGAACTACAATAAAACTTTTGCAGTTCCCATTTGCATGTCGGGAAGAATGAACTTTCATGAGGTAAAGGCCGTGTTCGTAGCCAAACTCAACAAATATAGTTTGGCTAAGATAATTGTCTTTACCCCCATACAAGTTCATTCTTCCCGACGCACAAAAGAGATGTGCAAAAATTTTCCCTGTTGAAATCTAGATCACAGTTCTCAAATCCAAGATCAAATCTAGCTAGCAGTTGAAAATTTGGGAGTACCGGCCGGCTTCGTTTTTGTAATCTATCAAGAGAGAGCTCCTCTGAAGAGGTATGTATCATGATATAGAGATTCAATACATGATGTTAGGTAACAGATTTATAAAAGATAGAGAGGGGAGTATGTGGATGTGATCGTAGGAGGGGAGAAAAGTACTTCTTTTTCTTCGAATTTATATTAAATTATTACATGATATATACATAGATAGTTTGAGGGGTTGAATCCCGCATTAGTATCATCATAAATGACTCATAACTTCTCATAATAAAAAGGAAATAAGAATATAACGTACTATTAAAGTTAAGCTCTAATAATATAAAATTATATATGCTACTAAAAATACAATCAATTTTTTGCAAAACAAACTGCGTGAGTGCATTCGGATCGTCGAGACAGTTCAAATGAGTATTTGCTTTCCGAATTGGGCTTCTTTTGGTGCAGTCAAAGGGTTAAATATTCTTTCTATGTAAATATTATAAAAATTTAATGTATATATGTTTGAATTTCAAATTAAAACCTCTTAATTGGAATGAATGAGGGAAAATTGAAATGCTAATAACTTAAAGCACATGGTTTAAATTTGGACAAGTAGATGCCAATGTTCAATCTCTCTCTCTACTCTTTACTCATTTTCCTATTTTTCCCTCACACTTTACCCTCATGGCATGAACAAATAAAACAAGTAAGCCTGCTATTAATCAATTCCTTCCTGGTTTCTCTCTATAATTTACTCTCTCTCGCTCTCTTGAAAATATTACGTCCAGTAAGATGTACGTGCGATTGACGACATGAATTTCACTGCGCCGCTAGATGTACGACGTGATACAATCCACTCTGTTGTTTGCACATTGGGATGAGCGAGGTTAGATTGCAAAAAGAAAAAAAAAAGAAAGGAGGGGTTCGACACGTCAAGCGGAATCCTATATGTACTATTTGTGGTGTGGTCGGGTAAAGCTTGTACGCAACTCTCACGACGCTACATGTGATTTAAAAAACTAATTAACAATACTTGTTTTTCATGGCGCGGTGGGAAACATGCGCGATTTCTCGTGTGGTTGGTGATGAAAACGGGCAATGGTATTTACATCACCCATATGAGTTTTTTATGGTTTGGGACAGACCTAGACCTAGCTTCCCAAGTAGCCCCCTCTCGTGGATGACGCCGGTAGGCAGCCGAAATTCCGTCCAAATGATTAAATTGAACTTGAAATGAAGATAAGTTTTCTTTAAAAACGCTATAAATCATCAATAAATTTCGGAAATAAATCATTAAATGGTAGAACTAAATAAAAAAGAGCATGCATGAGATCTACAAAGGACTCGACGACTTATCAATGAGCTTAAATGAAACCTGTGATTGACTCATTGACTCACTGATAAGTACTAACTGAGATATTGGATGCTTAAATTACATTAAAAATATCATTAAATAATTAAGGAGCCACATTGAAATTATTACAAATTCTAAAATCTAATTTTCAATTCGAATAAAACATATGATAGATTTTTTTTATGAAATTAAACGCTAGTTTGTAAGCTTAATGAAGCTTCAATAAGCACTAAAAAATTTGTAAGTTGGAGGCTAAACACAAGTAATTAAATTCATCTTTCTGAATAAAAAATTAAGATTTTAATCTTTCTTCAATAACCACCAGATTGTAATAGCAAACAGAAGACTATTTTCAGGATCCCAATATAAAATCTTGCATTCTCAGGGGACTCGACGGGCAATGAGCTAGAAATCTTGCATTCTCAGGGGACTCGACGGGCAATGAGCTAGAATGTAACCTATAGCGAACTCACTAGTTCACTTATAAATGTAAACGACGCATTAAAAAATAAATTGTATTAGGTATGGCTCATATACCAGATAAGGGACAATTACTGGAGCAGAACGGAGCGAGAAAGCGGAACGGAACTTGCGAGTGCAGTGGAAGCATCTATCCAATCAGGTTCGTAATGTGGGTTGGGGATGCGAGGATAATTTTGTAATTACATATTATGCGCCAAAGTTATATATATATATGTCTTGTTTGTAACCCTAGGTAGTTTTGTACTCTTTTCCTAAAATCGAAAGAAAAAACTACCGCTCTGCTTCCGAAGATATAGGCTTCTTTACCGAACCTCGTTAAATCTGTATGTTTTCTTCTTGATTTGTGCCGATTCTTGAGTTTTCATTGCCCTAAATTTCTCAACAAATTGCATCAAAACCACACTTCAAATCTCACAACTTTTCTTAAATATAATAATAATAATAATCACAAGCATTTATGAATGCTTTAATCCAACAAATTACGACATTAATATAACTAATTCCAAATTACGTAATTTAATGAACATCATACGCATAAACATTAAGATTCGCTCAGCATCCAATTTTCAGATTCTCGCTCAAATATCAAAATTCATGATAAACCCCAACCCATATTTTTCACCCAAATATCAAATTCTCAATTTTTTGACCGTGGCACATGTAAATACATTGATTCGCTAGTTCAAAAATATCACATTAGTTGTTAATTGTAAATATCAATGTTTCAAGTGATTTGCATGTAATTATCCCAAAAAAAAAAAAAAATCATAATAAATGTGGTGGATTTTTACACTTTTGAAATCATCATGAGGTATTCTTCCACTGATGAACTTGCAAATATTACAAACCCAATTGATATATATATATATATATATATATGTACTATGTACACACACCAGTGTAGATCAATTGATCAACCTGGCTAGGAATAATTGGCTGTCACCTAGAAGCCATTTCTTGCATTAATACGGTACATTAGTTCCTGAAAGAATCACAAGTAAATTTGCTTCAGAGAGACTAAAATATTATCCAACTGAACAAAATTAAAATTAAAATAAATAATAAATGAATTTTTTTTACTAAATTCATAGTATGTGTTGAAATATCTAATTTAAATAACAAGATTTATTATCTTTCATGTAAAGACTTATAATAGGAAATAATTTATTCATAGTTATGAGAAATAAATTTTTTCCTTAATGTAAGGAAATATTTTCTTTTCATATATTAGGAATTATTTGTTTCCATAATTTATATTATCTTCTATTATCTCATAATAATTAATATGAATTAACTAATATGAATTAATTATTGGAGATATCAGATGATATATCTTTCCCTTCATATCATTTATTTTTTTTATTATTTTTTTTATTATAGGATTCTTGTAAAGGTTATTTATACCCCCAGTTCATATCAATGAAAGTATTCAAAGTATGAAGTATTCCACTTTATTCCGTATTATTCTAAATTTCAACAACTTATAAGCCGCCGAGAGCCAAATTTTTTGCCCTAATCACGGTCGTTGAAGAACCGTGAAACTCCCTTCCCGCCGACCTTCTTGTGGGAAGGGAGGAAGGTTTTCTCCTCGACCTTCACTCCATCACAATGGCGAAAATGGTTTTCCACCTCTTATTCGTTCTATTGTTTTTACCACTCGTATGCGAGTTTTTCTCCGCCAAAAACCCTACGAATTGCCGTCTCCTGGTCCTCGTCGATGACCTCGCCATCCGCTCATCTCATTCCCTCTTCTTCAAGTCCCTCGACAAGTCCCTCGAGTCTCGGGGCTGGCTACATTCTCGAATTCCGCCTCGCCGATGATCCGAAGATTTCCCTCCAGCGATACGGCCACTACATGTACGATGAAGTCGTCATTTTCTCTCCTTCCGTCCAGCGTTTTGGGGGATCACTTGACCAGGTCGTCGTGCTGGACATCGTTGATGCGGGGCACGATCTGATCCTGGCTGCGAACTCTTCTGCGTCATACCTGATCAAGGGGATCGCCTCAGAGTGTGGTGTAGATTTTGACGAGGATCCGGATGTCGTTGTTATCAATCACGTTGGTTATGCTGTTTCAGAGACTGATGGAGAACACACACTCATTGCTGTGGATGATTTTATACAGTCTAACGTGATTTTGGGAGAAAAAGTGATAGAGGCTCCTGTACTATTCTGTGGAATTGACAATTCTGTAAATTCTACCAGTACTTTGGCCTTGAAAGTGTTGTCTGCTTCTCCTTCAGCTTATTCAGCAAACCCAAGAACTAAGTTGTCAAGTTCTTCCCTCACAGATTCCACAATTGCATTAGTGTCTGTTGTGCAGGCTAGAAATAATGCTCGCATGTTGACCTCTGCTTCTGGATTCTTGGCAAAATTAACATTGTGCAAAGCCGTCACCTTCTTCTACTCCATCGAAGGCTCCTTCTCCTGCTCCGGCGATGAAGCCTCCGAGCTCTTCTCCTTCACCATCTCCTGCTGTTAAATCTCCAAGTTCATCTCCTTCCCCTGTTCCGGCTGTTGAAAATCTACCGTTCTTCGTCTTCGTCTTTGAGAAAGTATATGAAGAAAAAGCGAAAAAAATAGAATTTGGTTCTCTTCTTCATCGTTCTTTTATTTATCTTTACTTACACTTATTTTAATTTGATTATCTCTATGATTCCGTTCCTTGATATGGATTTGTGATCGGAACAGTTCAGATTTGAAGCTTTATATTTTAATCTATTTGATGTTCCTCGTTTCTCTTTTATAGATCTTATCCTGTGAAAAAAAAGGAGCAATGTGAGGTGGACACTAGGCTTGGCTATCCCTGCCATCATGATGCTCATCTCTTGCATCTCTTCTTCCTCGGCAACAGATCTGGTTCATTCCGATCATCCCTCCTTCAGCTGTTCCTTTTTCCGTCGAAGCTGGATTCGACACCATCATCAAGATCATTTCAAGCAAATTCTGTGAACTCGCGTGGACAACACCAACAATGCCGCCACCCGCCTCAACATCATCTCACCAGAGATATTGCTGTTGTGGATCGGACAAGCCGTCCATTTATTTTTTCTTTCCTGCCCAAGCGTCAGGGGGAGCTGCGTTTCCAACCGGACCTTCTCCACAGCCATCAGGACCGGTGTCTGGTTCACTACACCATTGTGATTTCAGCGGTTTTCCCTGCGCAGGCATTTGCACAACTGCAGGCTTGCATTTTTAGCAAATAACGGACATTATTTTCTTTCTAGTAGAAATTTTGGTTCGCCAATGAGATTTGTTTTCTCTCTCAAGTGCAAATCTCAGTTTCGGAACTCCCTCCTGTAGTCCTTCATGCCGGTGAAATTCTCTCCTGCGGCCTTTCCTGCCGCCAGAACTTCCTGCAGACATATCTGCTGCCAACTGGACTTTCAGGTTTACTCCTGCAGTCGGTTCTCTCTCCTGCAACCTTTCTCACCGTCGGACCTCCCTCTTGTAGCTTTTCTCGCAGTCGGATCTACCTCAACAAATCTTTCCCTGCAGATTTTTGCTAGCTCTTCCCAAGGAAAGCATTGCTCTTTCCTGCAACATCATTGCAGCCTTCTCCAAACACTATAGCTTTCCTGAGCACTGTCGTTGGCCAGTTGCAGCTTTCCTGCAGCCTCCCTGCAGCCTCCTTGCAGCTTTCCTGCAACCTCCCAGCAGTCTTCTTGCAACTTTCATGCAATTATCAGTCAACCAGTGACTTACAAATTCATCAATGTCTTGAAATTGAGCTTAGCCCTCGTCCAGGCCACTCCCAGGCTTCAGTTACTCTCAGGTTTCAGCACTCTCAGACTTCGACATTTTCGGCTTCGGAGCTTCAGGCTTCAACGCTTTCAGGCTTCAGCACTCTCAGGCTTCGACATTCACAGTTTCGGGACCTTCGACTTCGACACTTACGGTTTGAGGATTGTTGGAATTTCTTGTTGGCAAATTGATGCTATCTGTCCAGTCAGCATACCACAACTAATGTTTTCAAATTCAAGTTGAATATGGTTTTCAACCATGTTCAACTTGAGGGGGAGTGTTGAGTGAGGGGGAGTGTTGAAATATCTAATTTAAATTACAGAATTTATTATCTTTCCTGTTAAAACTTATGATAGGAAATAATTTACTCCTAGTTATGAGGAATAAATTATTTCCTTAATATAAGGAGATATTTTCTTTTCATATATTAGAAATTATTTGTTTCCCTAATTTATATTATCTCCTATTATCTCCTAATAATTAATATGAATTAATTATTGAAGATATCAGGTGATATATTTTTCCTTTCATATCATTTATTTATTTTTATTATTTTTCCTATTATAAGATTCTTGTAAGGGCTATTTATACCTCAGTTCATATCAATGAAAGTATTCTACAGTATTTCACTTTATTCCGCATCATGTGATATATTTTTCCTTTCATATCATTTACTTTTTTATTATTTTTCCTATTATAGGATTCTTGTAAGGGTGGATTCTTGTTGTAAGGGTTATTTATACCTCAGTTCATATCAATAAAAGTATTTCGAAGTATTCCACTTTATTCCGCATTATTCTAAATTTCAACAGTATGAAATCTAAAGAATCATCGAGTGGATAGGCCATCCATTCCATTATAACATTAGTTATAATAAATAAGAGGATGATTTACATGCATGCCACTCAATTCCTATGTACTTGATATCAAAACTACAGTTTTTACATACATTCACCTTAACTATACATGAAAAAGTGTTTTTCTTTATGATTTTTTTATGTGATATCTGTAATGTAAATATATAAGAACCATGTGGTATATATGTAAATGCTCATAAATAAAATAGAAAGCTGAAATTAATGAAATAGTATAATTATTTGAGATTCCTCACCAGATCACCTTGAGTACTAGATGTGAAACAAGTCAGCAAACCAGCAAGCGATTCATCTTCCCCCAATATCCGCATTTCATCTGAGACGTCGGATGGGTTCCGCTCAACTTGGTTGGTCGGCTGAGATGTAGGACTCGGAGGCTTTCTAACAAACAAGTCAATTCCTCGTACTTGTCCGGATGTTTGCATAGCAATGAACTGCAGATACATATATACACATATTGGTGTGAAAAAATAAAATAAATATAGGATGGATTGGATCGGAGGCAATATTTACTTGGAGTATGTGTCTAACGGATGAAGTTGGTGGGCAGCAAAGATGTGGGCTTTCTAAAGGCAGGCTTTGCTCGTTCAAAGGAAGCAGTTTCAGATGTACGTGGAACTGAGAAATTAAAATAATAAATAAAGTTGAATAAAGGACATTAATTAACTTCAAAATACAACTATGGAGCTTCCTTAATTGAAAAAAACTGCATACCTTATCTTCATTTTCATCTACATTATGCAAGTGTTCTATTAACCTGGCCAGCCTTGCAGCCCTGACAGATCTTCCATTTGAACCAATACTGTTACTGTGCCGGGTTTGGCTACGAACACCGCCTTTACCCCATGAAAGATCGTTCTTCCCGGCGGGCAAAGGGGAAGTGCGAGAATTTTCTCTGTTCAAATCTATACCATATTTCTCAAATCCAAGATCTAATCTAGCTGGTGAAGATGTGGGAGCTACCAGCCGCCTTCGTTTGCGTATTCTATCAGGAGAAAGCTCGTCTAAAGAGGAGGGACGTTTAATGGCATCAGTGCTTCTAACATCTTTCTCTTTATTGTGATCAGGTAGTGCATGTGAAATATTACGTGCAGCAGGTCTAACTCTTCTGCGATAGTAATTGTTGTTTCCCGAATGGTAAACATGTTGAGATTTTCTCATATAAGTAGCAGCAGTATTGGATATAGGCCTGGTCCTTCTCAGGCCAAGTGGCTCTGAATGCCGAAATGCCTCGGCTTTGGGAGCTTGAATCTGTTTAGGATGTACATTGTAAGTTCAGAAATTAGAAGATGCGCAGATTTCAGTGGCAATATTAATAAGGGACATTTACATATAAATGATACCACACAATTCGTGTGTATTTACATATCTAACATTTAAACTTTTCTTTTTAGATGTATACCACCCAAATCTTTCGTATCGCTTACAAAATATCACTATTTTAATTTAAAAAAAGTGAAATACACTTTTTAAAGAATAGGAAAGGCAGCATATATGGAAAAATTGAAGTTTAGGTGTTAGATATGTAAAAATGTATAGGAATTGAGTAGTATGTATGTAAATATTCCTATAAATAATTACTTGGTAGTGTTAGAAAAGTGATAAAATTTCAAGCAAAATTAAATGAAGAGGAAGAATGAATAAGCCAAATAATAGAATAAAAAACATCAACAACCAGATAACGATAAATTATTATACTAAAATATAAAAAGTACATCAAAGATTTCAATTCGAATATAAGAAAAGTTTAGGGCTACTACTTTTTCTATGTCAATGGCTAAGAATGCCAGCCACCTACTGTGTAAACGAGGTGTAGACGTAGAGAACAGGGCATTGCTGCTACCAGACCATCTTCCTTGCTCAGTTAGAAGAGCTTATTTCTCTCCTCTTCTTTACTACAAGAACATTCCCTTACTATAGGTGAAAGTTTAAGCTCCTCCCCCACCCTCCCATTTTTTGTGTTTGTGGTTGTGATATACTTCAACGCAATATAGATGAAATCAACTCTCTTATAGTTCTCCGAGGTGTAGAAAAGTTGAATTTATTAGATAGATTATGGTCTGTATCATAACATAGATGATCAATATATGATGGTAGGTAACAAATTTATAGAAGATAAAGAGAGGGCAGTATGTAGAAAGCTTGTATAAGTTAGATGAGAAAAAAATATCTGCATATTTTAATAATTTCTCTCTTGGAAATAAGATTTTTGATATAGGTATTTAATGATTTGTGTCTGAACCACTATATTCGACACAATCAAATCTATCAAGCAAAAACAATGCGAAAATGTAGAAATTTACACAACAACAATCAAACACAAGATTTACGTGGTTGGGCATTAAATCGATTCGCCTACGTCTATGAGGAGAAGAAAAAACTAATTGGAGTTATAACTCAACACTTCCTCTTCATAACTCTCATAAAATTACCCCTGATTAAAATTGTTGAAATTCAGAATAATGCGGAATAAAGCAAAATTAATTTCATTGATATGAGAGGGGGAATAAATAATATTTATAAGAGTTCAAGAATAGAAAAGACAACTAAAAGAAAAAAATATGAAAAGAAAAATATATCACATAATATCTCCAATTAATCAATTCATATTAATTATTTGAATATAAAATGAAATAACATAAAATAGGAAAGAAAACAATTGCTAATCCAAGGAAATAAAAATAAAATAGGAGAGAATATAACCCATGATCTAAGGAAATAATTTATTCCTCATAATATCTCACAGGAATAAATTATTTCCTAATATAACTTCTAAAACTTCTCCTCAAGTTGAAATATGGTTGAAAACCACATTCAACTTAGATTTAAAAACATCAAAGAATGGGCGATGGAGATCCAGTGAAGTAGAAAATGAAGGCTCTATCTCGTACTGCAGTTCCTGCAGTGTTTGCAGATAGGCGGAAGGCGGAAGGTTTCTATGGGTAAGGCTGCGGCGGGGAAGTGTACAGGGAAGTAGATCTTTGACTGCAGTTTCTACAGTGTCTATAATTAGATAGAAGACCCCTACAAATATTGCTGCAGCGGAGTTTGCAGGAAAGTCGACAACCTTCAAAAAAAGCTATAGGGTATGACCTGCATAAAAGGGGAAGAAAAAGCTTCGGAGGTAGGCCTGCTGCAAGAAAAAGCTCCGAAGAATGGCCTGTTGTGATACAAGATTCTGGAGGAGGGTCTGTTGCAGGAAAAAGGCTCCGGAGGAGGAATACCCTGGATAGCAGCAGCAAAAGATTGAACCGGAGGAGCATTCAACAAATTTATGAACCTTATTCTAAACATCCTCCCTGACATTGGATATACTAAGTATCTGCTCAGGAGCACCTTTGCTGACATGGTGTCAGATCAATGTAAGTTAAAGTAGTCTTCATGTCAAAAAAGATTCAAATGAAGTGGACGTCAGATGATGCTAGCCCTTGCCTTTTAGGGTCTGCAAGCATCCCAATCATGGCCGTCATCCTTTTCATAATTGTATATTGTTGTGATAGCCAATTTAGTTCCAATAGTCATGGTGACTGACAAGACAATGGGCATAGCGATCGGGATGCCTCCAATCAGGAGGACAAGCAGGTTATCAATCTCATTCCTGTACTTATGATGTTGGATAAGATACATGACTATAATCTCTACAAGCATGCCAATGGCGATGGAGCAAATGCAGAAATTCCTAATGGCAGTTAGAACCTGCTAAAATTGGCCAACTTGGTTAGCAGTGTCAACAAAGTGGGCAGCCTTGCCAAGGAATATATGAACGATAGTGGAAATGAAAACTGCCTCAAGATCCCCTATTTGCAGGAAGAACCAGAGAAGACCTCATCGTCGGGGTTTTTAGTCACAGAAAGAGATTCGCCAGTGAGAGCAGACTAGTCAATCTTAAGGGGATCGCGCTCGAGAAGTTGAGTATCAGCTGGGATGCAAAACAGTGGTAAGAGAGGACTGTTGTTGTAAGACTGCAGAAAATCAGGGAAGCCGGACAACTGGAAACCTGGACCACTGTAGGAAATCAGGAATGTCAAACTACTAGAAACCAGGAAGCCGAACTGCTGCAGTTAACAAGCGCCGAAAAATAGTGGCAAGGAACTGCAGGGAAGTTGGCGGGACAGCTGCACCTCCAACAAAAGGATCTACAAAAAAAACAGGGAAGTTGGACTGCTGAAAATATGGACAACTGTAGGAGATTAGAGAAATCAAACTACTGGAAATCAAGAAGCTAGAGTAATTCCTATTGTGAAGATGAACCATCACTTCTGTGGGTAAAACTACCTCTAATCCTCTACATAAGCAACATCAACAAGGTTGAGAGGAGATCCCTTATCACAAATGGGAGGGGAAACCCCATCCCTTTCTTCCATTTCACTATGCTCCTACTCAATCGGTAAAACTCATGCATCACATTCATATCAGTTGGCGCCCTAAAACCATCAAGTAACACATTCTCTCCGATCACAACATGAGAAGAGGAGTTAGAAATAGTAGAAGTTGACATCTCCATGGCGGCACCAGGCACAGCTTCAAGAGCGCGACTTTTTTCTGAATTAGACGAAACCAAAATCGGCAATGAGTTGAGATCAAGATCAGAGCTGAGGTCAAGATTGCGGGGACAAGGAGAACTTGAAAGACCTAAATACAAATTCAGATCCATATCACCAGCTCTAGTTCCACTTTCCTCTCTGCTGCTCAATCGGTAAACCATGCGTTCCTATCTCGATTGGAGAGAATTTAAAGGTGCAGAAGAAATGATCAAGAAGGACAACAAGTAGGATCCATAAGAGAAAAACATCCCTCCCTTTCTGCATTCTAACATCCCTCCCTTCCTGCAGGGAGAATGCAGAAAGGGAGTTCGGCGGCCCTATATGGAAGACCCGACGACTAGGGTCAAAAATTTGGCTCTGATACCATCTTGAAATTCAGAATAATGCAAAATAAAATATAATTAATTTCATTGATATAAGAGGGGGGTATAAATAACCTTTATATGAATCATATAATAGAAAAAATAATAAAAAGAAAATAATATGAAAAGAAAGATATATCACTTAATATCTTTAATTAATCAATTCATATTAATTATTTGAAGATAAAAAGATATAACATAATATAGGAAAATTTAAAATAGGAAAGGAAATAACTCCTAATCTAATTAAATAAATATCAAATAGGAAAGAAAATAACCATTAATCTAAGGAAATAATTTATTCCTCCTAGCCTCTCATATGAATAAACTATTTCTTAATATAACTTCTAATAAATATAATATCATAAAACAATAATTTTCACTTCATCTCTTACTTCCAGATAAATAAGAGATGACCAAATGAGCTTCAGACTCCAATTCAATTGCATCAAGATGGTAGCCTACGTACCACCCATCCCGAAGGGATCAAGCATCACGTATTTCTTCAAAATGCCCAACTGGGCAATCAATCATGAGCTCGAATGTTCACCAAACACCTAAAGTAGGTGCACTTTTGGACTGGTAATATCTTCTTCAATAGAGCCTTACCTTATTCAATCAAGTCCCGAACAAAGAGTACCTCACGTCAATGTGTTTGGTACGAGCATGATGACCTGGATTCGTGACCAAGAATATCACACTCTAATTATCACAGAACATCGTCAAAGACACCTGATCAACTCTCATGTTACCCAATAGGCCCTGCATCCAATCAGTTGATATGAACCAAGCTCTCACCATTACTAGCCCCCTCTTGGCCTATACTTCCAGTATATGGTGAGTCACCAAAGCGTGAAGTCACTTAACAAGGTGTGGTACAGTTCGAGTTCTCTAAATGATATATTCATACTCACAAATACTCCTTTCTCTATTGGGTTTCAATAAACATACCCCTTCTAAGTAGTAGAATAACCCACGAAAACATATTTCACCGCTTTGGGATCCAGTTTCCTGCAGATGGTTTGTTGTCTTTCACAAAACATACACATCCAAATACATTTAATTGGAGGATCCCACTATTTTCTTTTTTAAATAGCTGACATGGAGACTTCCAATCCAACCCTTTCGGGGACATTTTGTTGATCAATTAAGCAGCTCTCAAAACTGCTTGCCCCCATAAGAGCTTTGAGACATTCATCATGACCAAAATGCTTCGTGCTACCTCTAGGTTTATATTATTCATATCTGCTACTCTGTTTTATCTCGGTGTGTATGGACATTTGGTTTGATGTTGTATTCCTTGGACTGATAAGTATTCCACAAACTAACTGTTGTTACTTTGTCTTACTATCAGAAATCAATATCTTCACTAATGCATCATATTGTATCTGAATTGTCTTGTGAAAATCTTTAAAGCAAGCAAAAATGTCATACTTGCTTTTCATCAGATACAACTATATAACACGAGAAAAACAATCAATAAAAATCATAAATTATCGATAAACATTCATCAAATTTGTAGAACAATGTCTCAAAACATCAAAATGTATCAAATCAAAAACATAAAATTTTTCTTCCCATAACAGATATAAGAGCTCCTAGTAAGCTTACCAAACTCACAAGCATCACATACAAATTTTTGTTTATTTATCTTTTCATACAAAGACAGATACAAACAACTCAATAGACTAAAACAAGAGTATCTCATGTGTATGTGATGTAGCATTAACCCATCCTCCACACTCATCATAGATTCCCCTACCCAAACACTCTCTACAATGGATGTCAAGGCTGAGTCTATCCTCTCTCTATCTAAGTTTTAAAGTCCGTTATGTCACATTATAGTCCCAAGTGTTCAACCCATCATTTTCTCTTGAAAAATTACCTTAGGAAAATCAAATGAAATAACACATTTTAATTGTAGAATAATGATACTGATGGATAAAAGATTCAGTGGAAAAGAATGAGCATGCAAAACATTGGACAAAGTCATAATCGGTGCACCACACTCTACCCTTATCAACTACAGATTGTATTGTACCATCAACAGTTCAGATGCTCCCGGAACTCTTAGGTTAGTATAGGAAGAGAAATCTCTTGTAATATCTGTCACATGTCAAGATGCAGCAGAATCTACTATCTATTTTTGTGATATTGTAGTGGAAATAAAGGTAAGAGCATGTGTATCAAAGGTACCTTTGTCAGAGTGAGCATGAGTAGCAATGTTATCCTTTGATGACGACGAGGTGGATGCATCCTTAACATATCATCTGTTGGTTTCTACTTCCTCTTTATTATCTCCACAAACTCATGATCATCATCAGTAAAGCCCGCATATGTCTCTCCCTCGTCCTATGTTACCATCAAGTTTGCCCATTAGCCCCTTTTTTCACCTCTTCAACCACCACAACCACGATCACAACCTCCAAATTATCTGCGTTCACCTGGCTCTCTCTACTTAGATGACTTGGGACAGACCTTGCTCAGATCGCCTACTTCATCGTAGCTGAAGCACTTGCGAGTCTCCCCTTGGGCACCTGTCATAACTAAGCTCGAGGCAGCCAAGGTTGATTGTGTACCTGGAAGTCCACTTGGCTCGGAGTGAATCCCCATACGACTCCCCATGTATGATCGCAGTGATGACCTCATCCAATGAAGGGAACGTCGCCTGGGATAGGAGGAATGATTTCCTCTGATCAAAGGCTGAGTTCAGATGAGTCAGAAACTACATAGTCCTCGTCTACGCAAAGATCTCTCCCTTCTTACTCCCCGGATCACCACATCTCGACAATTGTGAGAAATGATCAAGATTTGCCTACAGTCGCTCAAGATTTATAAAGTAATCATGAATCAATCCATCACTCAATACCACGGTCTTTATCTTACGCTGAATCTGAAACACCCTCATGTGGTTCTTAACTCCAGCATAGATCTTCTTCAACTTCGCCCAGATGTCCCTTACCTTTTGAATACCATCTACTAATGAGAAAATAAATAAAACCATTGAGTTGAGTAGCCTGGAGTAAAGCAAGGCATTTGTGATCCTCCACTCATTCCCCTCAGCACTGTCAGGCTCTGGCTCGACCCCCATCAAGTATTTCTCTAGTCTCTTCCCTACCAGAGCAATCTCAATCCCACGCTACCAACTCAGATACGAGTACAGTCCATCGAGCTTCAAATCCTTAAAAGGGAGATCTAACGTCACCTACATCGGAGCACATGCTGAGATAATGACTCCAGTTGAGATGCTAGCTCCCTGTATGAGCCCGACCAAGCCCATCAGAATCTCAAAATCTATCTTCTCCAAAAGTTTCAATCATTTACCTCCCGTACTATCTCCATCTCCTGACATCCTCAACCACAAGAATCGAAGTCTAAAACACTCATATCACACTGACTTCCTTCCTGAGAGTGAACATCATCTACCATCAAAATAAGGGATGAATGTTGAGGAAAGATGTTGTTTCTATTACCCGCCTTCCATTCTCAACTACAAGAGACTATTCTTCCACTCAATACTCTACTGCAAGAGCTTCTCCCAACTAATGATTGAAAGCTTATGGACCATTTGGGGCAGCTGCAGCTTATTAAAAAACAGTTATGAAGCTGCTGAAAAATAATCTAATGTTCAAAAAACTATGGTGGCTAATACAATTTTTTAAAGTCAGACTGCAGCTAGAAAACTGTCACCACACATAGTCAGGATTGATGGGAAAACGTAGATTTCAATGGCTGTTTTTTGAATAAGTAGTCAAAACATAGTTTACCCAAACAAAAAAAAATGCGGTGCGGTGCTGCCACCCCAAACAGACCCTTAGTCCCCTCTCCCTCTCTTTTTCTCTCTCTTTGTCTACTTGTGGCTCCGATATGCTTCAATACAATGGAATCACTCCATATAGTGCATAGTAGTGGTCGGAAAACAGATTAAGAATAACAAAAAAATCTACCTTCATATTTTAATAGATAGATCCTATTTTGACTGCTTATTTATCTTCTTACGTTTACACTTCTCTCATAAAAGGTTTGATCCTGCATCCTGACATCCAAGTCAAGCATCAGCTTCAACAACAAAATAATAATAATAATAATAATATTGAATGCACCAAAGTTAAAAAATAAATCTGTAATTATTTGTCATTTGCTATGTAAATATAGTTCCACGTGTATGTGTATGTTTGACAGTCATTTTCATGGCATGTTTACCTCTTCCTCGAAATTGTCTTCCGGGTATAAAGAATCAATCAAGGCATCAAAGTCAATATCTGGATATAACGCTGCAATCAAGGCATCAAAATTAGGATCATCTCTTAACCAACGCCTACTTGGACAGTGAGTGCGACAAGTTGGACATTCTTTGTTCCTGCAATTAAGTAAAAAAAATGATCTGTAGAAGCCAAAATAAAAATAGAAAAAGCTAATTAAATTATGCCTATCATGGAAGCAGACCTAAAGCATGGAATGTATGATTTTCTAATTAATAAATAAATAATGAACTACATAGCATACCCGAGTCGCATGGCTTTGTCGATGCATTCTCTGCAGAAACGATGCAGGCACTCCATAACTGTTCTTGTCTTACGAATAACCCCTGGCATGTAGCATAAAACGCAGACAGTAAGAAATTTCCTTCAGAGACGGGGCTGCAATTTTTTTTTTTTTTTTCACGCACATTAAATGTGCATGGATTTCGCATTCCTTCTGACATATAGGTTAGAAAAATCTACAATTATACTTTTGACATATAGGTTGGCAAAAATCTACTGATGCTATGTTCATTTACAATCCTAAGCAGCTTCCCGAAATAGTTACGCACAAGAATCTCATAACTTGACAAGCCATGGTCTGTAAATCATAAGCTGCAGACATTTCCACACTCCTCAACGGAAGTTAACCAAAGACGTGCAAAACGAAGCCCTTGAAATTACCAGCAGTCATGCACTAGAACTCAACATATATAATGTAGATGGACGAAAGTCTACAGATTCATGAAATGACAGAACACAAATAGCTGAAAAATAAAAAATTGTTGATTTCATTAGTTGCAAAATAATTCTATATTCTGATGTTCTACATGTACCATCATGGTAAGTATGAGCATGTTCCTTTCTCATTCTTGCTGGATGGATCTTTAAGAAGCAATTTTATTTCCATTATGATCATGTATTTATCAATGGATACTCCCTGCCTATCCAAAGACTCGAGATCAACTAATTCTCATGCACTCTAATTGGTCTCAGGCATAGCATTGTGGGCTATTAATTTTTACACCCAGGCTTCTCTCAGATGGTGAGAGTTATGTTTTGTTGAGTTCATGATCAAATTTTCAAAATGCGGATAAGGACTATAGATAAGACATCACCTAACGATTTAACCATCATTTTGTGAAGTATTTATGATCTAGGGTTCGAGGTTTCTGTTACACTGATTACGAAACCGGTCCAGGCAAGGCCAGTCTGGACCCAGCCAACCGGCCAGCCCTCGCCTTCCAGTGGTAGACTGGTCAGCAAGAGAGGCCGGAAAACCCTGTTGCAGCCGCAGAGGATTTCAACACCCGGGTGGGGCCCACTAATAAAGTACGCAAGGAGGAGAAATTAGGGGATTTTTTTAGAGTATTTGATGAGTTTTTGGGAAAAGTTTGAAGAATTTTTGATAGAGTTATATTAGGTCTAATAAAAAAGATTTTGGGTTATGTTTTGTTTGAGCTGTAGTTTTTCTTTTCTCAAGGTGTTCCTAGCGACATTTAGGGTTTGTGGAGAGGATCTATCTCTCGAACAATATATTAATGTTGTATCTTGTTTGCTTTTGTTGGTATTAGTAAAATTTGAATTCCCCAGCCTCTATATTGTAATTTATTCATTGTTTTCGGTTTCAGATCGTATCAGTTTCCTGCAAACATAAGCTCTTATGCTTAATTACTCCTCTCAAAAACGAGAGAGCCCTTCCGATTAAGGCTTGTAATTAAGCACTAATTACTTAGTCTAGAGTAGCAAGAATTTGGATTTAGATGGAGAAATTTATCACTATGAGCTTAAAAACGATGGTTATGAAATAATTATGAACTCAATCAAGACCAAATGTTAAGTTGGCCTGGATTATCATAGTCACTAGTCTATTTAATCAGAGGAGGTGATCGACCCAACCTAACAGAAAAATCCTTCAATTGTTAGCAGTCATTTGTTGTTTCATCCAAGAAAACCTTATAGAACTAAAACAAATGTTTATTTAAGGGGGCTAATTCAAGTCATCCTTACCTAACAAAGGGATTAAATACGTCCTATTAAATATGCCAAATAGTTCATATCTCAATGAGCAAGAAGTCATTGGAGAATATGAGAGCTATAACTGTGATCGTAATATAATTGACCATGCCTGTCCAAAACAACATGATCAGATGGCTCTGATCGTAATCGCTAAACAACACGGATAGAGTACTAGAGTCATATCTTTATTAGCATAGATTATTTTGAGCGTGAATATAATGATATTTTGACAAGACTTTGATACTTTATATAGTTTACAAGTAATAAACCACAAAATTAAGCTTCTTCACCAAATTTACAAAAGTTTTCACAAAATTGATTGGTCCTAAAAATAGTGCCAACTAAAGGCGCCCTTTAATAATGTTCTTATTACCACATAAGGAGAAAAAAATATTTGACTATGGGGAAAAAAAAAAGAGTAGTGGCATGAAGCACTTCCTCAATACATATGAATAATCATAATACGACAATAGAGTAAAAGGAGCAAGAAGAAGAGCGAGTATATTAAATGGAAAAACATGAAAAAGGCTTGAGGTGAAAGACAAGGGTGCACCTGTAAACCTCATTCTCGATATGTATTTGTGATGTGTTTGCATTAAAACAAAAATGTAAGGCCCCATGAGAATTTTTTACTGGTCATCTGAAAATCTTTACAAAAGCAACAATAGGTAGAAACAAACTTATATTTTAATCGTAATGCCCCTTTGAGAAACTAATATTTCACCTATCGAGCTAAAGAAGGGTAAATTAGGGTTTGAGGGTAAACCCCAACTTCAACCAATTTTGGGTCATAACTGGTTACCCGGGATTAACTCAGACCAGTTTAGCCCAAACCCATTCCTTGGCAGTATATTCCCTTTGAAAAATGACACCTCTAATAAGAAACAACAAAAACTGAGTTTAGGAATAGCTTAAATGACAACAAAGTTTGTACTCAATATGAAAATAAATAATACTCCCCAAAGAAAAATATTTTATTATTGCTTACAAATGCCAAAGAGAAAATATCTCAGTTTTTCTTTTATTTTCAGGTTTTAAAGATAGTCGAGAGTTAGGATGTGATAATGTGAGTTAAAAGTATAGTTATGAAGAAATTAAACTAGCAGCCTAAACCGTAACTCAGGAGTTTGTAAAAATTGGTGCTGCACTTCTGATATGTAAGGATATCACAATGGAATCAACAAAAAGAACTTGTGAAGGGGAGATGCAAGGAAATATTACATCAGTTTATCCTGCATACATGTATGTGTGCGTGTTAATAAAAAATGTGTGCGCATGTTTCCATGGGCACCATGGGTGCCGTGATCTGAATAAATATCATATATTTTATAAGGGTGAAATGCAGCCTAAAAAATAATATGGATCGCCAATGGGAAAATGAATGTGAGAATAGATCTTAAAAAAAATAAATAAATAGCAAGTAATTCACAATGATGAAATAGAACAGAAATAGAAGGTAACAGTTGGAGAAATAACATCTATAAATGCAGAGTGTAAGATTAGGTGCTCAACCAAAGTAAACTAATCTTCTTCCAAGTCATACAAAACATAACATAAGAAAATGGAGGTCGTGACATGATTTTACTAAAAAGGATCTCCCAAATATTGCATACCTAAACATATAGAGCATTGCACCTCTTTGCTTACGTCCTCTAATTGAACAAGGATATACCTGCAAAACTATGTTTCATAAATCATTTCATATAGAGCCATGAAAATGTTGGTTAAAAAAAATCAGTTAACAAAAGATGTTAAATTTAGGTTTTGAGCGTGTAGAATCAACAAGTGGTCTAAAGAATGCATGTTCCCTGTCACACAACATTTGGGGTGATACAGACGTGCGTAAACTTGCTTGTTTATAGAAGTGAGGTTCAAACCAAGACACTCAGGTCACGTTGAGCAAGCTAACTGTTATGCCAAGGTCCCATGCACGTAATACAAAAGAAAATTCCATAGAAAATGAGATAATATTAAAGGTTACTTTTATTATCATTATATATATATATATATATATATATATATTGTACATAAGACA
>NW_018164666.1:237279-241844 GCF_001263595.1 Phalaenopsis equestris
TCGGGTCACGTTGAGCAAGCTAACTGTTATGCCAAGGTCCCAAGCATGTAATACAAAAGAAAATTCCATAGAAAATGAGATAATATTAAAGGTTACTTTTATTATCATTATGTATATATATATATATATATATATATTGTCCATAAGACAAATGGCAAACATACGAAAAATATTTTAATCATAATAATAGATAAGCATGTAATACAAAAGAAAATTCCATAGAAAATGAGATAATATTAAAGGTTACTTTTATTATCATTATGTATATATATATATATATATATATATATTGTCCATAAGACAAATGGCAAACATACGAAAAATATTTTAATCATAATAATAGATAAGACTTGAGGAGAGTTTCACAGATTGACAGGCACGGGGCACCTACATGAAAGAATCATAAAGCTTCCGATGAATGTACTAAATATTTAAACACCGAGGAGAAGGAGAAAGGGGGGAGACGTAGGTCTAAAAGGTATACTTGAACACCTATTGAGGTTAAATATTTGACTTGAAGACAAAGTGAAACGACATCTATCATTAAAATATACCAGTAGAATCTTTGACTAGTCATACTAGGGCATTGATGAATGACAAAAACTACCACTTTCAATAATCTCATGAAGAGCGTTGCCACACTTTCAAAAAAAAATTACAGAATTAGTTAATTTTGCTTGGGGAGAGCTTTTACTGATCATCTTATCAAAAGACGACTTGCATGGATTATGTAAAGGTATAATTTTCTTAGGAAGTATAGCAATTCTCTCTAGTGAAAGCAGTTGGTCATTCAAAGAACAAAATTTCATGCGCTTTGAGACAGCTGATATAATATCTAATAGCATCTACAGAGCTAGCTACTACCAGACAAGCAATAGGTAATCTCTCAAATAATATATAATGCTATTTATAGGGTGCAGCAAAATCAGAGTTTCCTCGGGATAAATCAAGCATGGAAATAACCAAAATTTTAAGAATCAAAATAATAATGAAGTCAATACCAAGAGTTACAAAGTTGTGGATGATAACCAACAACCAGAGATTTAAAAAGTGGCTTCCGTCGAACCATTTGTTAGCACTTTTGAGAATAACTAAAACAAGAAGATGATATCATCTAACCACTTCAGCAAATAAATGGTTATCAGCAATCAGCAATCCGTTTAAGGCTGGCCTCACGCAAGCATTCAAGCAAACTAAAGCTAATAGCTAACACTAGTAAGCCTTACCCTCCTTTTTTCCCTTAAGCAAAAACCCTTCTTCCCCCTCTGCCTCTCTTCTTCCTCCTCATCTCCCTTGTCACTCTCTTCTCAAACTTTATTTTCAATTGTAGATCTCACAAATCTGTTGTTATTCATCTTGCAATTTTTCATTGGGTTTGACGCCATCAAATATTGAAGAGCTTGTATGTAGCATTATCTTTCTCTACTTTCTCTTTATCCATAGTACATAAGCATAGATTAATCAAATTTTGTAGCTCCTTCTAATCTTTAAATTTAAGTTTTGTATTTAATTAATTTTAGGTAGACTATATTATTAGGTTAATAGCATTTTACTTCCACATTAATATTAGTTAATTTGACTTCATTCAGGGTTAACCAAGGTTGACTAGATTGCTCCTAGTTCAATAAACCATTAATTTTCAAAGCCATTATTTGCATACTATTAATTGATTAAGCGTCGTATTATGTAGGATGTTCGAGTTGAATTTAACTTGGTTTCATTGGTAGAATTTTAATTAAAAAAACTCATTTGGAGGTAAATAACACTCATTTATCAAAGGATAAATGTATCTTTCATTGTTAAAAGTACTGTACCTCAGATTTATTATAGCCTCCTACATATTTGTAAGTTACCAGTCTTACCATGGATTTTCAATTATCTATCATTCATAGTAGATCAATTTTATGTTTATAATGGAATATCAAGTAACATAGAGAATTTTGCCTTGATTTATTGATGGATAAAATTGTAAAAATATTATAGCCTCCTATATATTTGTACGATCATTTTTTCATGTGCATTATCTCTGTTGAATTTAATATATTTTATTCTTATCCATCATGTTGTATATATTATAATAATAATAATAATCATATTGATTTAAAGAACATACTAAATACATACTTATGATGTGTTAAAATTATATGTTTATGTCCAGTGATTCGTGGATCGATAAAACCATCTGCATATTGATTATTTGGGTAGATGTACCCACTGAGTGATTATAATATTAAAAATCATTGGATTCTCATAAGTTAGTGCTTACCTTCTCAATTTCAAGGTTTTTTTATTAAAAAAATATACAATAGTATGATAAATAAATGGTGAGTCATCTATTGATACATATGATTAGACTCAATATGATTACTTGTGGATATCTTACTATAGAAATGCATAGTTTTTAATTTATCATATAAATGAACAAAAACATTACCATGCTATAAACCATCTAAGAACATGTGACAATTTTCATTTAGGGGTTGCTTAGTCTGCAAAAGGAGTGCATTGCATTCCTTTTGCAGAAGTTTTGGATATTCAGGTGTTTGGTCAAAAATATTTCAAATGTAGTATAAAATAATAATCATCTAGAATTCGGTCCTTCGTCACTTTCAATGTTTTTGAAATTTGCTTAATTTGGGCAAATTCCAAATACACCGATTTATGTAAAGCGTTGTCAGCCACCGCCACTCGTTGTCTACCGCCTCCTCCGCCCGCCCGCCTCTCATGGTCATCACCGCCATCCACCTTTTCCTGCTACCCACATCCAATGGTCGTTGCCTCTGCCTTTGCTGCTCCCTTGCATACTCGTCTGCCCGTCGTAGCCATTGGCCACCCACCGCCAACCTGTCTGTCCACAACCAACCATCCGCAGTCAGCTGCCATTGGTTGCCCACCCGAGCGCCATTGCCGACCTCATATTTTACATTATATTTATTTTAATTTAAATCAAATAAGAAAATAAAATGTTCTGCATTTATTTTACATTGAATCAAATCACTCCAAAGTTTCAAATACAGTACATTATTTTACACCACATTCCATTTAGATTACATTATTTTTTCAGCAAACCAAGAACCCCCCTGAGCAATTTAATATTAGTAATGATAACTTGATATCATACTATACGACACTTGATAAATATTTTTTTTTATTCATGTTACATGTTCAAACGTTTTTCTATTTATAATTTAATAAATAGGAGTTTTTTGTTGGATTTGGCGGTCAAACCACTAATTGTAATTTTTTTGTTTCTTATAACAAGTCCAGTTAAACATAAACAATAGTGTTATATTAGGTATTTAAGTTGATCTTGTGGTTTGTACTTGTACTTATGTTCAGTTTTGGGTTTCTTATCCAAGTCTTTTTCTACTTATTTGTTGTACCAATATTATAAACAGTTAATGCCATAAAAGATTATTTGCTTCTTTCTTGCTAGCTCTTATTGTTTATAATTATTTGCATATGATTATTTCTTTTGTGAATACAAAATAGACTCATATAGATCTTGTTCTTTGAGTGATTCCCTCCATTGAGTTCCATGTTGTGAGAGTGTACTACCAAACTCAGGATATGACAAGTTAGAACACGTAACCATAACCCATACCAAAACTAATTAAAACCAAATCTTACGTGATACCAATAAGTTTCCATGATGACACTTGGTCGGTCGATCATAGAAGCAATCAAACTCAAACCAGCAACGCCCAGCAAACCTCATCCTAGTTCGAGAAAACTGAATCCTTCAACCTGCATTGACTTCAGCAACAATGGTCACCTTCTGTACCCAAATCCTCGATTCCTCTAAATAAAATACGAGCAGGAAGGAAAAACTGCGAGAAGCGGTATAACCTTACTACCAAAGCTAAATCCAACGTTACAGAAAAACAGAAGGTATCCCAAAGATGCACGGTCTAACAATCAGGACAGCGAGAGACCTCAAACCAACTCGATCAAAACCCAGCAAGCCTCGTCCTAGTTTCATAATACTGAATTCCACTAGCATTCACTTCTTAAACAAAAAAAAATATCGTTTGCCTCGTTCATGGCCGCCCCCGTCCTCAAATTCTAGATTTATCAAGAAAAAATAAAAACAGGGAAACAGAAGCGGCGAGACAAATCGTCAGGCACGTTCAGTTAAAAACGAAGCCCAAACTTGCCGGAGAAAAACAACAGATTTTGAACCCCCGGATCGGATTCAAGAAGCATTCGCCCCACTAGTGCATGATTCGGAGAAACTTGCATCCAGCCCGAGAATAGCAACTCAATCTTCACGAAGAGCATAAAAAACAACTAAACATTTCGACCAATTATAAATGGGAAAGAGAAGACACATACTCATCCTCGTCATCCGAGCTCTGCGATGAGGCCTCTCCATCTTCGCCTTCTGAATCTGGGGCTACAACGCAACACAGTATTGAAGAGTGAGATTGAGACTAGACGAATCGAATCCAACACCATCGAAAAGAGAGTTGGTGGTACCGTGTTGTCCCTGAAGAAACCCGGGCGAAGAAGTCGGCGGGGGGGCATCATCGCCACCGCCGGCGCAATGCATACCTGCGGGGGGG
>NW_018164666.1:241860-288778 GCF_001263595.1 Phalaenopsis equestris
AGTCGCCGGGGGGGCTTCATCGCCCCCGCCGGCGCAATGAATACCTGCGGAGGTTTCGGAAGCCATTTCAGTGGGATTGGCTTCGTCTGAGGTATACCAGGGAGTACGGGCTGCCCGCTTCTCGGGGGCCATTTTCTCTCGTGAGCTTCGCCTCGCAGCCTCTCGAGAGCAGAAGAAAAAGTAAACTACAGGGAGGAAGAGGATGCAGATGAGCGAAGTGAAATAGCCCCGTTACGGCATTTACATACATACCACGTAATTCTTAAGGATTTACACAATTAACACCGAAACTTTCATTTTTTATCTTTATACCACTTAATTTTTTAAAATTATATTATTATTATCATCATTTAAATTAATTTTAAATTTAAAATGCATTAAATTTTGAATAAATAAAATAATATGTTTATAAATATTAAAATTTAGTTGCTTGATATGTAAATACAAAGGAATTGAGTGCTATATTTGTAAATTAGATAGGAATTGAGTGATATATTTGTAAATGTTCATAAAAAGGTCGGTGGGAACGTGGGATCCGGTGGCCCCGGCTGGTCTCGCCAATTACTAGATAGAAAAATATTCAACGAATAATGAAATAATAATTTAATAAATATATTTAAAAATTAGGGCATTTATGTACATAACACTCTGTTATTATTTAATTACATATCTAACATCAATATCTTGCTTTTTTATATTTCTACCCCCAAAATTTTCACATCACTTCTAAAATATAACTATTTTCTTTTCAAAAATAAAATATATTTTTTCATGCATAAATAAGTTGATGTGTAAAATTTAAGTTTAGATGTTAAATATATAAATACATAGAAATTGAGTGATATTTCTGTAAATCTTCCAAAAAAAACATTTCACTTCAAGGTTATATACTAGTCTTCGTATTCTTTTGTTTTGTGAGTCATTCATGTTGATTGATGCTTTCATTGAATCATCTTTTTTTATATAAAAATGGTGGACATAATCATCAAATTTCAGTGGTACTTCTCACTCTTCCTATTTTGTTCCATAATGAGGCGTGAATTATTGTGTGTTTTATTCGTCGGTTGGATTTGCCATCATCAGTTCCCAAAATATCTCATATAAAACAGCTTAAGAACCGAGATGTATTTCAGTATAACGATTGTATTTCATCATAAACTTCGAAGTTAAGTTTGTTTGTGGGAGAGCACTTCTTAGATGGTTGATCACCTGAGAAGTTACACAATTGCGATAAAACTGTGAGTCTGTTATGCCAAAGCAACAATATATTGATGGATGAGAGCTTGTGCTATTATAAATATTATTAGAGGATTACAAGAATTTGAATATAGGAAAACAAGTTTAGCGGATGATTTTGGGTTAAAAAACTGATAGGGCTTTAGTTACTCAAATAAAGGAGTTTGTGAAATTTATTAAGTAAAATGATGTTGGACTCTTATAATTGAGGCGCATTTTAGTGTAACAGTTGAAATTTCATTAGAAACTCCACAATGCTAGCTCAATAGATTAATCAAATTAGCTTAAAAATAAAATCATTGAATGACTTCATGAATGGGATAGGGCGCAATATGATGTTTTAATTATTATTAATAATATGAAATGTTATGATATAATATTGAATAAAAAGTAGGAGAATCTCTTAATTTGGGGTGTAAGATAGTTGAACATAAGCGAATTTAGAGTCTACGTTTTCGACTTGTTTAGGAAAAAAAACTATTCAAAATGAGTTCATGTTTGAAATAGCTCGTGAATAGTAAAGTTTATTTTTGTCTCAATTCAAATTTCAATTTGCTTATGTTTGACATGATTTTGAGCTATACTCAAACTTGTATATTATAATCATTCAAACTCATTTAACACAAAAATAAAATATATTTTAAAATAATGTTTTATCCCTAACTTATAATAGTGATGATGTAAATTGAGCTTTTTTGTTTTGTTTCTTACAATTAAATAGGATTTCTAATGGGAATTTTTCCTTCTTTGGGTGATGTAGGACTAAAAATTTGGGAGGCAAGCCATGGGTGTGGAATTACTTTTGATGTGATTTAGATGCATTCCACCACATTTTATCTATTTACATATGTGACGAGAAAAGTCAAGTTGGCAGCGGCAGACAGTTTTTTGAGAGAAAAGACATTTACATGCATTCAACCCATATTTATTATTTTAGGGACATTTACCTACATATCACTCAAATCTTATTTATTTACATTTTTAATGCCTAAACCTATATATTTTATAATTACACCGCCCAGATAATCTTTATAAATTTAGCATTTTTTAATACATATAACAATTAATACAAAAAGACAAAAAAATAGTAGTATTTAATTATTTCGAGTCAAAAAGAGCCAACACGAACGAATAAACATTTGTTCATATTCAACTTATTTATAAATCGAGCTAAGAAAATTATTCCTGTTCAGCTTGCTTGTTTAACGAACGAATCGAACATTAACATGTGTTGTTCATGAACAACGAGTTATTTTTGACAGCACTACTCTTAACATCTATAAATATAACCTCAATTATTCTTATCTTATACCCATTGAAGTCAAATTTTGTAAGAAATCTAATGCTTTGATGACAACATGGCTTTTATAAATCTAACATTGAACACAAATGTTAGATATGTCGTAATTTATAACTTATTCACACTGCATACAAATATTTAACAATTTTCAATAGTTTGATATAGTAATATAACTCCCTACATAACATATCAATTTTCAATAATCCTTTTAATGTGTTGACACCACCACTTATCATATAATAAGAGTAAATGAACTTATCATTACCCAAAATGTGCATCCCTCAATTAATGATACTTTCTCAAAAACTTAATTATATGATGCATATGCTTCTTACCTAAGTTTGCACATGAAATCATAGGACTTGTAAGTATATAATGTGGCGTGTAGTCTAACAATACATAATTAAAATGTATAATTCTCATGACATGAATGATTCATACACAGTAATAAACCAACTATCATTTGATAACAATATTATAAATTAGTTCTTTGTGAAACATAATTCTTTCAATTTATCATATCTTGTGAACTTAAATATTTATTAAAATATATCACAAAACATATGGCACCATATAAATATTATACAATCGCTCTCATAGCATGTTGTGTGCCAATCATAATAGATAAGGAAATAAAAATCTTATGATATATTTCATAGAATGTATCAACATGTATATTGTAGTTGCATAATTGGCTTTCATTATTGTAGCCAACACCATTTTTTTGTTGTTTATCAATAACATATCAATCCATGTCTACTTTTTTTCTTATGATTGATCATTTCCTTCTAAAAAATTATACTCACATATACATTATGCAAGATTATATCTTGTCCTTTGGCAAGATTTGTCATGATTCTATCAAATTGTGCATGTATTTACTATAGATTTTAATTACAATTTTGTTAGATCATGAAATGAGTATACTTACATCTTTTCATTCATTTATGCATTATACAAAGTCATTCATATTCGTTTATGAGTATTTATTTTCTTTCATACCATTCACTAAATAACAATTACATGTCCTTCAAAACATATAAATTAATTGTACAAACTTTTATGAGCCATGCACCATTGCACCAACTTACATGTGCAAATGAGCATTTTTGAAAAAAAAAGTAACAGCTTAATGAAATTATTAATTATGATTTAAATGTATGATTTATAATAATGCCAATGATACTTTATTTTAGTACTTCGAATATGTAAAATTACTCATTATATTGTGCATGGTAATTTATACATGAAATAAATGAAACACGGTGTTTATAAAACAATGACAGTACTATCACTTACATAATTATAACATTTTGTCTTGAGAAAGTATTCATGTCGTTCCAAATTATATTTTGATGATGAATGGTTTAATGAACTTCTTAACAAATTATATGAAGCACAATTGTAAGTAAATATTCTTATTAAATTATACAAGACATCAAAACTATCATGTGTTTTATAAAAGGTCATGATGTTTTCATGCATATCATTAAACAATAATAATGAATCATAAACTTTATAGATTCAAAATTACATGCAAAACATAATAAAGCCATGAAGTATGTACACATGAATTGCAATTATAAAATACTAACATGTTATTATATAGACTTTGCATAATACATTAAATAAAATAATAATTTCATTAATCATGTACATTAACCTAAAAATAATAAAGTTTAAACCAAATTTTATATTTACAACATAAAAATTCAAATGTGATAGTATAAAGGATCGAATGACAATAATAGTTTATACCATATATTATTTGACATGACAATATGTCTTATATTTTAAATGTCTATTAAACATCATGATGCACAAATTCATTTTTACTAGTATGTAGATTTATCATATCAAAATGATAAACATAATAATATTATTATAAATTGATTTTTATTTTTAACTGATTATTACTCATATGTATATGAACAAGGGAAAAATTTTGCCCTCAAATAAGTAAACAATATAAAATAAATTTTTATGTGGTTTAGTGATAATGCTATAACATGTTTTTATCAAGCCACCTAATAAGTTGGAGGGAGAGTTGAAACAGTAGGAAGCCAAACTAACTTAAGTTAACTAGGAATGAGAGGTATTAATGTGTTTAAATAAAGGCAAATTTTCATATGCAACACAATTTTTAGGTACATATTGACATATCTCACACCTAAACATTCATATTTACCCACATAACACTTTGGTGTTGTAAACCCCCGCACCAAATAATGGTATTTTTTACGTGATATTAAGGATTTAAGTGTGATGTATGTAAATATGAAAGTTCAGGTGGTGTGAGATATATAAGTAAATACATAAGAATTTTTTGTGAAGTTTAGGTGGTTATTTCGTCACCCTTTAGCTATTGTTGTTGTGAGTGATCATGGCGACACAAATTCATCAATTTGTATAAGGTTTTTAATACTATCTTCCCATTCCCTTCCGGCTCCAATACAACAACATCTTCTACTAATGTTGATATTGCCAATCAACTAAAATACATTGTGCATCCACTTTGAAATGTATAAATGCTCGTATTAACTCCACAATAAGATAATATTATGTTGTATATTGAATATCCCTCTTTATGTGTGCATTATAAGAAAATTTAAACTTCTTAAGGAATATGTAATTTAAGAGGGAAATCGATGTAGTTTAAGGAGGCCAAAATAATAGAAGTTCATGAAGAATGGTTGGTATTCATATTAATAAAAGTACGTCGATTTCTGTAAATATCACCCAAAAAAAAGATTGTAATCGTAAAAGTATAGCTTTCATTAATTAAATAAATATGTTTATTAACAATAGGGGTGTAAACAAGCCGAACACGAGCGAGCCTTTGGCTCGTTTATATTTCGAGCTCAAAAAGTGTGTTCGTGTTCGATTCGTTTGTTTAGCGAGCTGAACATGAGCCGTTCACGAACAAAGAATCGTTTTGACAACTCTAATCATGTAGACATAAGATGTTAAGGATTCGGGCATGATTTAAAACATCATCTGAATCTTATTTAATAATTTTTATTCTATTTTTTTAAATTATTACTTTTAATTGATTATAAATCATTGTAGCTTTATAGTCAATTAATTTTTTTAAAAATACTAGTCATCAAATATACATACATACATATATATATATATATATAATATATATATAATCTATTTATAGCATTTCGAGCCAAAACGATTCGAACACGAATGAACAAATATTTGTTCGTGTTGTTCGTGTTGTTCGTGTTCGGCTCGTTTACTTAGCGAACAAGCCGAACACGAGCTTCTTAACGAGCCAAACACGAGTTGTTCGCGAACAACGAGGCATTTTGACAGCCCTAATTAACAATATCATCATACATTATCATTTTCTTATAAATAAGGCAAATGGATAGAACTTTTGCATGTGCATTGTCGCTATTAAATTCATGTGTAATGACACGATAAGCCGCGCCAATTGTCTATACTGACTTTTTGGCCATATTCAAGGGTTACATATTGATAATATGAGAAAGACGTTCCGAAATGAGAGGGGAGAAAAAAAGCTAGATTGGAAATCAACCCTTAATTATGGCTTGATGCTATGAAACCCTGACAAAAAACACATGAAAACTTATATGATTATATGCACTTTGATATATTATAACTCATCATGTAAGTTAATGTATTTTATCGTTCATACGACTATCAAAACTCTTCTTGATATAGATTACATAAATAACCAAGAAATTATATGTTCTTAAATGATATATTTTTAAATTCAAGTGGGAAAACTATATATTTTTGCTCAAGTTATGCTTGGTGGAAGTTTGATATCTCTTGCTTTAGTGATGTAGAGAACAATAGCATCTTTTGCTTTTGCAAAGATAATTAGCTAGTTAGTTTTGAACCAGTGCTCTTGTGTTGCCTATGTCTTCATGGGAAGGAAAAATAGAATAACATAGAAAAGATTGAGATATATAATTGTTTAATTTTATGATTTATGTGTGCAATGATGGGAGGTCAAAGTGTTTGTTTTTTTTAATTATAAAGAGTAAAAATAGGCCTATGAATAGGAGTGATGTGTTTTTTGAAGTTCATGTCACTTTATTGCTTTTGTGAATGTAGCTTATATAATTATGAGCTTAAAAGTGTTATGGACTATAAAATAGCGACATAACTATATCATTGAATTCATTAATGATCATTCACTTCAATTCTATGAGATTTGAACACAAGCAAATGAATTTGGAACCAACTGATTGTGCATTGAAATTGTGTTGTTATTCACTTATGTGAATGCAAAACTTTTATGAAGAATTTGAGTAGATGAAGAGAATCTGCATAGAGTTGAAATATCTATAATAGGATTATATATTATCAGTGAATTGAACACTTTTTATTTGAACTACATCCCCTCTATCTAGAAGTATCTTGAATATTCCCATTAGTTTCAAACCTTGGGTTTTATAGCCCATCCTTATTTTATAAGATTACATGACTCATCACATCGATTTGTCCACTATTTTTTAGTTAAGAAGTCCCCCTCATTTTAGAGCGCTTATTCTATGCGGACACCGCACACAAGTCTGCGTGCCGTGTCCAATGAAAATGTGACACGTGGAAATGCGGACCCCACAATTTAAAAAATAAAATTTCTCATTACTTACGGCGTGACCCAACCCGAGCCAGACCCGAAGCAACTAAAAATTAAATCGTGTGCCTCACTAAAACGTCATATCAGCAGAAAACTAAATGTCGCCTGAGTCCGCAGAGCACCTTCATTCATTTGACATTCGTTTAGGGTTTTGGATTAAGAGAAGCTTAGGGTTTTTGTTGTTCGCCGGTCGAAGTAAATCGCGATTGCTCCTTACCAAGATGGAATCCGAGTTCATGCAGATGGAAACCCAAAAGATCCCTGAGAGAATGGAGATTGAAGAGCCGTTGATAATGGAGAATGAAGAGGAATCGACAATTGAGGCTAATAAATGCAAGAAAAACGAAGCGAAAGGGCGTAAGAAGAAGGAAATTCAGGAGGGTTCATTCAGGTAAATTTTATTTTGCTGGTTCTACTTTCATTGACAAAAATGTTAACTGAGTGTAGAAATTCATCCATATAGTATTAGAGTAATTTTTTAATAGTATTAGAGTAAGTATTTAGTTCAGAGTGACTATTTTTTTGTAATATTTAAGTAGTATTTTAGTAATATTTGAGTAGTATTTTAGCTCAGGCTTGCTGTTCTTTAGTAACAAATCACAAGTTCACCCAATATTACCATAATAATACTAGAATAACACCGGAATAAAACCTGAATTTTAATAATAATACCAAACTAACACTACTGAAATATTACCTAAATATTATCTAAATAATACCAAACTAACACTACTTAACAATACGTAAATATTATCAAAATATTACCCAAGTAATACCTGAAGAAGATTGAATAAAACCTGAAGTTCATTTATACAACCGAAATAATACCAGAATAATATCTAAATAATATTATAATAATTTCATTTATACTACCTGAATATACCTAATATTTTTTTTGCATTATTTTGTTTTATGTAGATTTGTGAACCCAAGGTCTATGAGGTGTAAATGTCGGTCGTCCGTAGTGAAAGATGTGTTCGATAAAGTCAGGTCTGACATATCTGAAGACACGATGGATGAGCTGAAAGATGAGTGTTGATCAATTTTTTGCTCTTCCACCTTATCCCCAAAATAATGTCCTGACACTGCAAATATTGCAATGTTGGCAACATGAAAGAATGGTATTTAAAATGAGTGGGAAATATCTGAGAATAAATCATGATGAAGTTTCCCTTTTGATCAGCATGCCAAATAGAGGAGAAGTGCCAAAGTGGAAGAAAGTTCCATCATGTGGTGTGGATGCTCGTCAAATGAGAAATAATAATTTGAACTTTGGAACAGGGGAGTCTTCTACCCCTTTTAATCAATTGTATATAAATTATTTGTTATCAAATTTATTCTTTACTTCCAGTAATTTCAGTGTATCTAAAGGACCTTACACCTTTTGCGAGAATGTACATACATTTTCTTCATTTAATTGGCTTGTTGAGCTAGGTGAATTCCTTATTGAGCAAATTAATGCAGTAGCCATCAAAATAAGGCAGAACCGACCTTTGGGATATATAAATAATTTTCTTTCTCTGCTAACGGTTAGTTTCTCGTATAAACATAAAAAAATATTTATTTCTTTGTGCAAAGTTGAATATGACTTTTCTTTTACATAACTCTGATTTTATGAGCACACTTCTTTGGTTACTCCTGTCACTCTTGAGGTCAGACCTCGAATGTTGGGGTGATCAACAACTGTAAGCTGGAACTATCACAGATTGTATAGCCTTTAAGAGGCTGAATAATGAACAGGCAAGTTACATTTAGTTTATGTTTATTTGGGAGTTCTAATGATTAAAGCATTTATTTTTTAAATAAATTACAGGTCCATCATCACTTTTTGGATCTGAAAGAGGATGAGCTCGCTGCTCTCAAATCCAGATGAAGGATTACCCGATCCAATTCCAGCACCGGAATTTCAAGGCAGACCAGAGGCCACTGTATCAATTGATATGGGGCCAGTTGTTTCAAGCAACATTGCCCAAGAGACAATGTACATTGCAATGAAGAAAAATATGCGATCAATAATTGAGCTGCTAAAAGGCCAAGCGAAATGGTTCACTGAATTTCACGAAACCCTGAATACATTAACTGTTGGAGTGTCAAGTTTACAGGGGCAAATGTCGGTGCTACAAAATAAGATTGATAAATCTGAAAATATTTTAACTGATAAAGGCGAAGATGTGGGAGTTTATGATGCCTAACCAGCCTCCCTTCATGGTGGAAGTCCTCATGATGTTGTATATACTAAGTTCGACGTTGAGGAAGCTCATCAATCGTCTCCTGTGGGAGAAGAGGGAGCCCAGGAGAACATTGATGGAGCCCAACAATCATGTCTTGTGGGAGAAGAGGGAGAACAACAGTTGTCTTCTATGGGAGAAGAGGGAACCCAACAATCAGCTTCTTTGGGAGAAGAGGGAACCCAACATACCTCCCATGTTGAAGGAAACACTTTTGAAGGCTCTCATGAACGGTCCGTCCCCAGCTAAATCCAAAGGGTTAAAGGTAGACAGAGTAGAAGAAAGAAGAAACTGAGTTCAATTTCACTGCTTTTGAGTTCAAGAAAAGAAAAGTACTGAGATAAGTCGATGAGCCGATGTTGTCTGATGAAGATGTCGCTGTACATACGAATGCCGGTGAGGGCAAAATTGAATCAATTGTCATAGCACTAACAACCCCCATTGTAGAGGAACAAAAAATAATTGAAGATGAAGAAGTAGAATGATCAGTAGTCTTGACACTAACAACTTTAGGAGATCAGTCAGATGTTGTCAATATGATATTTGGAAATTATTTTTTATACATTGTTTTATATCATCTAAATTACTTATGTATTTCAAATGTTAAACAGAATTTTATTTTTCGTAACCTCTTCCAATGAACTCTTAGATAAATTATCCTGGCAGAGATATGGTATCAACCGAAGCACGACTAGTGATTGATCAAACTATGTCAAAATACACTAACATGTGAGTAATCTTCATCTTTTATAATGCATTGCTTTTGTCTTACATTAAAGGCTCACAATGATTTTGTGCTATTCAGCAGGGATGATATTATGTTACACACTCGAGACATTTTTATAGATCACAGGGCAATGGAAGAATTATTGTCCAATGTCATGATTGCAAATGACCATGTTGACACCCAAGCCATGATTTTGGACAGAAAGAGAAATGCGTCTCCATCTTTTTTCAGGCCTTATATTTATGTATCGTCATTATACTGGGTAATTATTTATGATTAAGTATATTTAAAATTTAAATAACTATATGAATATATTATAAGTTTGTAATCTTATGCAGGTTATCATTAAATGGGTAACACCGAAAGATTTGTGAGTCATATCACAAATGAAGCAGTTAAAGAATTTGATATTATTATGATTCCTATTTTGAACAACCAACACTGTGTATTGTTGATTGCGGATTTAGAGGAGAAGAAGTGCAGAATTTATGATTCATTACCCAATCAGATGCACAAAATCATGTGCAATGACGTTGTAAGTATATTGTCAGTCGTTAAAGGTATACCCATGCAATTTCACCACTTTAGTCCATGCACTCATTATTATTAAACTTTGCAGATCAAAAGGTTTGTAATAGACACTGAAGGTTCTTTTAGGGCAAAACCCGGGACCTGACAACTTTCAATAGTTAAACTTGTTTTTCTCTTTGTATGAAATTATAAACATCCCTCTTCGTGCAATCAATATTTTCAACACCCCCAAATTCTGTTGACAGAAAATTAAATGCATGGCTTGTTCTAATCTCTGATTGTGTCATCGATCTAAGCACTTCTGCATTGATATCACTCATCTTTCTATTGGAACGCAATAGATTTTTGTCACCGTTCGCCATCAAATGATGGTTATGTCTCTCTATAAATTTTTTAACTAACCAGTTACCTTCGACATCGACGACATATCGAATTATGGCTGAACAACCAGTCCTTTTGTCCCCTCTTCTGTATTTCACCTTCACATTGTTATTCAATTCTTTCTTGAAACCAACCTTACCACAAATGAAATCTTTTGTTTTAATCATTTTTAAATTTGGCCAAAAACCAACTTGATCCTTCCGCACAATAAATCCAATTTGGTGTGCATATGCACAATATTGTTCATAGGCTTCCTTCTCATTATGAACCACTGTTCGAAGCAAGCTTTCCGCAATTGGATCAATGCACACAGTTACAGGGTTACAGGTGCACACAGTTACAGGCTCGGGAAACTGCAAATTTTAATATATCACAATTAGAATGACCAAAATAACGCCTACACAAAACAAATTAATAAATCCAATAAGACTAGTATGAAACGATACATAAATAATACCATAATAATACATAAATAATACCATAATAACACAAATGTAGTTTAAAGTCAATAATACAACAATAATTCCATAGTACAACCATAATAACATGAAAATAACACTAATTACAACCCTAAACATAACACCATGATAATACCAAAATAGAAGGAATATATTATGGTTGTATTATGACATCATAATAACACAAATGTACAGTTCAAAGAGAGTGTTATTTTGGTGTTATTATGGTAATATTAAGTGATTTTCTCATTCTGGTGATA
Organism: Phalaenopsis equestris; assembly: GCF_001263595.1. Lineage (NCBI taxonomy): Eukaryota > Viridiplantae > Streptophyta > Magnoliopsida > Asparagales > Orchidaceae > Phalaenopsis > Phalaenopsis equestris. Next base: position 253,606 of record NW_018164666.1, read on the forward strand.
TTTTACTATTATTATGGTTGTATTATCATTCTAAACCCTTAATCATAAATACAATGATAATACCTAGCTAACACCACGTTCATCCTCCAACATAACAATATTGTTGCAATCAAATCATATATAAATCAAACAAGAATAGCTCCGCAATATTCCAATCATTAGAACACCATTAATAACACCAGTAAATAGAAATAAATAAGTTCACATGTGGAACGCTTCGGGACTCAGCTAATAAACTCAGCTCATTAACATCATTCACACAATCATTTTGCGATTCTATCAGCATTTCTTGGTCGAGAGAGAAATCCATCGGAAAAACCCTAACCGTCGAATACGAACGCAAATGAAAAAAGAAAGTATTTCCTGAACCCTAAAAGGAATTAAAGCCGAATATTTACGATTTGGTGGGATCCATAATGCCAAAATATACTATTTGTAGGGATCGGAAAGTGACAAATAGACTTTTTTTGGATATTGGGCGGGGTTCGGGCCGGGTCGCGCTCGAAAAACACTTTTCCACTTATTTTTTTGCTGGTGGGCCCATATAATCCAACTGTCATTTTTTAGTTCACTGCCGCAGGTAACCCTGTGTGCAGTCTCTGAACTGAATAATTTCCCCTCATTTTAGGAGAAAATGCACCTCTATAATTCTTAGTTGCTATGTTTAGTGACCTCCACAAACTTTGTGTTATCTCTTCCCTTCTTTAAAATTGACCAATCTTCATCTGCAGGTGATAACTAATATAACTATTTTTAATAGCCTATCTGAAATTTCTATTTAACCCTTTTCAACCCCTCAAGATTGATTATGTTGTCTTCGCCCATAGACAGATAATTAATAGGTTACTTTCAACAACCTTGTTGTTTTCTCATGTTACCATCACCATTACTTGGACCAATTAGCTTTTATTTATTTTTATTAGTCATATTGAGGTTCATGAATGACAAACCTTTATGATTGGGCAATCCCATATGAATTTTCTAGTATCTTTTAACAAAGTTGTGTCGTCAGCTTACTTCACTTTGATTACACATGAAATATCATTTAAAATTAAATGAGATTGAAATCACTTTAAATAATTTGACTTTTTGGCATGTAATATGATGCATTATAATCTATTGTCTTTAATATGATAATTGTGATTTCGAAGTACGAAGACTTTCAATACTAACCAGATAATATATATTATTATAGTTAAGATTTAGAGTATGCCTTACAATTTTGATTGGTAAAATATAATGTATTTAGATTTTTAAGAAAAAGGCTTTAATATTATGTCTTTATTTGATTCACATCAACAAATGATTTAAGTTATTAATACATTCAATAAATTTCATATTATAAATAAAAATTGAAATAAGAAGAAGATGGATGTGTTATAAAAACAGCCAGGGATATTAATATACATACTATGCAATACTCGTGTATTTATCTAGCACATAAATATTTATATTTATTTGCATATAATTCAAATATTTGACATTATATGAAAAATATCATCATTATTATCTTTATTTTAAATATAAAATACATTATTTCATGCATAGGACAAAATATTATAAATATAAATATTAAATTTTGAGTGTTAGATATTTATATGGATGTAAATTTCTCATATTGAAGTATAGGGTAAGAAAAAAATTCTCTCTTTGTTGGTCATATCTTCCAAGCCGCCTTTGAAAATGTCGTTGAACCTCCTGAAAGAAACCCTCCTCCGTTCTGCCTCCACCTCCACCTCCGTCTCCACCTCCAGCTCCGGTGACTTTTTCACCGGAGATTCTGCCATCGCTACCACCTCCGCTTTGCTTCCACCTACTTCGTTATCCTCCTCGACTGATAACCTTACGTCAAGGAAGCCCCCTAAATCTTCCCTTTCGCAGCAGTTACAGCGACTCGATTTCGCCTCATTCTCTCCCGAAGAAAACCCTTCGATCAAAACACATCGAAGCATTGTTGAAGGAGGCGTCCGTATTGCCGAACGAGGAGGAGGAGACGTGGAAGACGATGAAGAGGAAGGGGATGGGGAAGATACTACGATAGTTGGTTGTGACGGTGCTGTTTCACAGCGATTCGATTTAGGTGACAGAGGCCCATTTGAACCTCTGATTCTCTCGTCTCCCGGGGAATCTCCGGTTGTTCAGGTTAGCATCTTCTTTTTTGATTTACAGCTATTTCTTTTATCTTTCTGTGCTCGTTTGGACTGAATGAATTTGTACTTTTTAATTATTTATGGTTTGGACTGGATGAATGACATTGTCAAAATTATAGTTTGATCTGTTAGGCTCACACCATAAGTTGTACCATTTTTTTATTACCACAACCTTTTTTCTCTTGTTATCCATGACAAATTTACTTTTTTGATCCATAACTTTGAAGTGATAGAGCATAAGTTCATTGGAGATGTTTTAATGCAGTCTTGCCATGTACATTGCCAATGTGGAGATATATATCAGTGATCCACCAATCACTAGGGCCCATCTTATAAATTTTTTGTATAATCTTATCACTGCCACAATATGTGCTATTTTCTTCATCTTTCTTCTTGATACCTATTAGGGTAGAATTTTTGGTGGTGCCATTTCTTGAATTGTTCCTAGGAAATGTTTTTAAGACCATGTTAAAGATGAGCATTTCAACAAATTAGTGTATGTTTGACGAGTTTAATATGAGTAAACAAAATGCTCTGTTTGGATGTATGCTCACAGTGACTAAAGTAGGTTTCAAGGTGATCTATGAAGGTTTTTGGCTTCTTTGCATCATTAAAATCATTAAAGATGGGGATCTTTAATTTTATCTCTACTTTGAAGGGTTGACGCTGTCCTCTAAAAGAAGACTCGAGATTACCATATTCTGTTTCATTTTCTTGCCTGTCTGAACTTCCATTTTCTTATTGCTGTAAGATTTTGTTATAGGATTGATATCCCCTATTTTTTATTTCTTGACTCACTACTGAAATATGCTTTCTATCATCCCCATCATTACAACCACTACTATTGAAGGAATGCAATTTGTTTGGCAATTCATTTAACGCTTCTCCTTATAGTTCTAGAGTACTAGCTTTCCTTTGTCTTTCCTTGAAGTATTTAGGTCCAAGAATGGATCCATGATCTTCTTGTGTCGCTTGAAGTTCTTTCAAACCTAGTGCTCTGATACCAAAAGCCCTAATCATGCCACTAATTGAAAGTCAAGAGGGAAGATGAGAATTTCTTGAATTCCCTTTCTCTATCTATTTAATTCAATGAGTCTTTTCTCAAAGTAGGAACCCGTCTTTAGGTCTAAATTGTTTTTATTACCTATAAGGATTGGATCCCATACTCTCATGGTATCATTTTATAAAACAGGGAATATTAATTGCAATTGTATAAATAAAAAATATAATTACAAGACAGATCTTTTATTATGTTGCTAAATATAATTGAGGAAATCATTGTTGTAAATTACAAGGAGGCAATATTGTTTTCAACTTTTATTTTGTGAACTGGTAGAGCTAGATTGGCAATGTAACCACTCAACAATAATCTTCTCAGTCATTAAGCTATTAAGGATTGGAGTGTATTATCAAGGCCTTTTTAGAGTTTTGTTTGGCCTCACCAATTCTTTTTGAATTTGATAAATTTCTTTTAGCATCACTTTAGTCTCTTCTCAACAACATAGTGAGCATTTTGGGAGTCCCCTTACAAGCTTCTAAGTTCTTCAACTTGGTCCCCACACGCCTTATCGAGTCACTATCCTCTTGATCAATCGTTACTGAAACACTCAGCGACAAAGTAGAAAAAGTTCAACATATTCAATGTGGCTAAGTCTAACTTATACTCTTTGACGTGGGCAACCATTCAAGTGAGACAATTTGATAATATTTAATATACCTCTTAATCTTGAACGAGAGCAACAACAAAAACCATAAGAAAATTGAGTTTGGTTGAAGCACAACCCCTAGTTAATCATGACAAGGTTTTATCGCCTCAAGAAGGTGGAACTGTGATAGAAAAGAATCAAGGTATTTCTTAGTCATCATCAACGATAACAATGGAGACTTTCTTATTTCAGCTCGATTAGATCAATTTGGATTGGCGGTGATGGGCATTTATTGCTCGGATTGGTCTTCCATATATTTTTAATAATTGTGGAAGGCAACTTCGTCGAGGAGGAAGACGTTGGAGTGCATGCACATATATAGAAGAGAGATAATCCAATATGATGAACACACAAATATACATTCACTCACACACAAGGGGGTTGGCGTTGGAGAGTAATTCAACATGATGAATTGTCTTGTTTTCTATGCCCTCTTTTATTTATATGCCAGAAGATGGAATGACTCCCTTGAGAAGCTCATCGGTCATCTAGGGGTGTCAAAGACTGAACCGACACATAAATTTGAGTAAAAAAATCAGGGTTTGGGTTGACCAGATTAAATTTTGGGTCAAATTCGGGTCAACCGACTGTGCTAACACAATTAATTTCTTAGGTTGGGTTTGGGTTGAATTGCCAACCCAAAACCAACTTGAATTTGACTCAAAATTGACTTAAATGGCTATTATGTATATATTAAATGAGTTACTTGAGTGGAGTTGTTGGTGGGTCAGGTTTGGGTTGGAGTTTTTAACCCGTTTAGTATTCAGGTCGGGATAGGGACAAGTAGTTTTTGGTTTGATTAATTTTAGGTTAGACCCAAACCTGACTCGCTAATTCAATTTGACAACCCTAAATGCATCCCTGGCTTCTCGATGCTGAGGCGTTGCCCTGTTAGGTGCTATTTTTTTGTGCTTAAATAAAATAACGACGATGACAAGATTGAAAATCTAATAAAATCACACGAGGGATAGATATTTGAAAATCTTGACAAAAAAATATTTGAAAATTGCATACTCATTCTTTTCCATGCTCCACCTAGAATAAAGAATTGTTACAGCCAGGATCACTTTACTTCGTTACTATTTTTTCACTTCCCCAAGACCCATGTCTTCTTGGAATGAAATAACCTTGTCTAAGTGAAACCATCCTCTCTAATCTTGTCTTCTTTGTTCATAACTCAGAATTTGCCCTAGTCTTTGTTTTCATCCATAATAAATTTGTCAACACGTAAGTAACATTGGAGCACTCAATTACATTAGAGAATTTAAAAATAACATGAAAAAAATACTCTTTATTGGAATAACAATGTTCCTTTTATGCCACTTCTCTTGCAAAATCTTTTAGCTCTAGTGATGACAAGATGGTTCACTTTATCTTTGCGGTTCACCCCAAACAAATGTGTCAAAAGCTTCCCATTCAATACCATATTCCATACTAAATGAAAGGCCAACATCATTCTATGCATCCATGATAGTGGTACACTTTTTCAAGTTGTGTAAAACGTCTTGAAGATGAGTGGTTAACATTGCTAACAAGTTTTCCTCTACTAGGGCTTAATTGTGGTGAGGCAATGTCCTTCCCACAATGAGGATCCATAGTTCAACTTCGTTATTTGTGTCTTGGGAAAGCACTCCATGATGATTAGGTGTGGGTGGCCAAAGATTCGGCTTGATAATTTGCAACGTTGATTGAATTTCATGCATTTTTTTTTTTGCAAGATCTATTTCCATTTTTTTAAATCTCTATCTACACAATCTTTGTACTCCTATGTTTGGGCAATGTGTTTTTAGCTATGCCCACATATCATTGGTTTTATCATCACTTCTCAAAAGGCTGGGAATTTTAGTGTACTGACATATGGTGATACCCTCATAAGTGACCCTCATTGACTAGATTATCAAGCCTTGCATGAGTCGTGCTCATGGAAGAATCAATTGTAGTCCTATCATAGAATTTTCTAGAATTTTCATAGATTCCATTGTGATATCGTGGTTCATGACCTTCATATTTAGGCTTAGGCTATCCAAAAGGGTTGTTCATGAACAATTTGTGCTCGACTTATTAAGAAGCCTGTGTTTGACTTAGCTCATTTTTTATAAAAGCTAAACATAAACAAGTCTTTATTTGACCATTATATATATATATATATATATAAAGATTGGTCAGAGACTATTATACAAGCCTCCCGAATAACCTCATGTACCTAAAAATTCCATTTCGCACATAGGCAGGATCAAACTCGTGACCCAGGGGTCTTACAAACTTTGTCAACCAAAGAGTCACGTTAGATGACACACACACACACATACGTACATATATGCGTACATATATATAGAACAACGACAACAACAACAACAACAAAACATTATCCCACTAAGTGGGGTCGATCACACACGACACACACGACACACACAACACACACACATAGACATACATACACACGCCCGTGTGCGCGCGCGTACACGTACACAGACACATATAGATACATATATACATACAAACATACATACACCCATATACACACACACACACACACATACATACATACGTACATAAAAATTGGCTAGAGGCTATTATACGAGCCTCCCGACCAACCTCTTATACCTAAGAATTTCATCTCGCACATATGCAGGATCGAACCCGTGACACCAGGGGTCTTACAAACTCTGTCAACCAAAGATTACAGTAGGTGACACACACACATACATACATACATACATACATACATACACACGTATATATTCATATACATACATACATATATATACACATATGTATAGATATATATACATATACATGTAAACCTAATTCAAGCCAAATATTAGACAAACAAATTCATTAGAGGTTGAACGAACTGCATATAAACAATATTCTTTAAACCTGAGCTAAATTTGAATAAAAAAATATTCAAACCAACACATATCAAGCTTGCCATTATTTTTCTTGTTTATACCTTTTATCTCCTTCTACTGCTCTTCAATACGTTGGCAATATAGACCTTTAGTTTGTGAGTTAGATTTCTCACTTTTATTCTTTTAGGTGAATTTCATCGAGGGATTGTCACGGTCTGAAGGGATCATAATTATCATGGATCTCCTTAGTAAGTATGCGCATTTCATTCCCTTACGACATCCCTACAAGTGTTTATCCGGGAAATGATTTGTTTGCACAGAGTACCGGAATAGATTGTTTCAGATAGGGACAAGGTGCTCCTCAGCCGCTGCTGAAAGAGCTATTCAGGTTACAAGGGATAGTCCTTAAGAAAAGCACTGCATATCATCCCTAGGCTGATGGACAGACAGAAGTGTGAAGTGTGGAGACATACATGCATTGTTTTGTATATGATACGCTGAAGTTATGGACCAAGTGGATTGCATGGGCCAGATATTAGTATAATGCGTCGTACCACACCACACCACAAAACACCCTTTTCAAGATATTGTATGGGCGAGATACACCTCACTTGGTACATTATGGGCATGATGTCACACCAGCATCTAACGTCAATCAATATTTGGATGAGAGGGACCTGATACTAGTAGAGCTCAAGGTTCATTTACTATGAGTTCAACAAATTATGAAGAGGAAAGCGGATGAATACAGGAGAGAGGTGTGGTTTGAACCAGAGGACATGATCTACTTGAAGCTGAGGCCCTATTGACTGAAGTCATTGGACAGAAGGAGAAGCGAGAAACTTTGACCACAATATTATGGACCATATGAGGTGATGACACACATCGGGGAACTGGTTTATTGTTTGAGATTACCACCATCGTGCGAACTATACCCGGTCTTCCATCTGTCACAACTGAGACGTGCGATTGAAGATCATACAACCTCACTTACACTACTGTCGACGCCGACAAAAGACTTGAAGGTGATTTTAGAGCCATTAGAGATCAAATGAGTGCACCGAGAAGTGGGGGGAGCAAAGGAGATATTGGTCAAATGGAAATGGCTAATCGACTACGAAGCAACGTGCGAGCTTTACTAGATGATCCAAAAGCAGTTTCTACTCTTCCACCTCGAGGACAAGATATCTTTTTGGGAGGGGAGTAATGTTACACCTATACGTGAGCCGGTCCGCCCTGGACCAGTTGAAGACATCATAACCAGCCCACAGACAAGGCGAATGGGGGGAGCCACAAAAGAAGGAATGGAAGGGTGGGGTCCACTAGGGCCATAATCACATGGAGAAATTAAGGGAGTTTGAAAGTAAAGTGAGGAATGAAAGTTTTTGAATTTTTTGGAGGGGATTTTATTAAGGGGAGAACCTAGAGTTGTTTTCTTTATGCATTATTTTGTTGGCTGTTGTGTTTTCTCCTTTTGGTGGTGTTCCTAGCAATGTCTAGGGTATGGGAAAACCAATCTACCTTTTTGTATTTTGCTTGTTTGCATTTGTTTTTCACAACAACAATCCTTATTTAACTTGTTACCATCTATCTATCGTCGTTTCACTAGTGTTTCTTGCTTTTTGAGTCCGGAGCTTATCATCAAATATTGCTTTTATAGTTGTCATTGCTGCTTACTCCATCTTTTGATTTTTTCCACCATTTTTAAATCAATGAAATGGGAAGTGTTTTCACTGGAAGAATGTTAAGTCGCACTTGCAGTTAATGAAGTCATGCTTTTAATTATACCAAAGGGTATCCGTACAACTCTGCTCAAATTCCAATAATGATTAAATTTAATTGGAGGGAACTCCATCCAAGTTTCCCCCTTCACAAGATATATTAAAATAAATAAAAGATAAATGATGATATAAAATAAAATAAAAATCGTATAATGATTAGCTATTTCACACTCAAAGCAACCTTTTATCCATCATCAATATCAATTTACCAATGACAAGACATCTAATGTTTGCCCCAAGTTACATAGAACTAGATACATATTTAGCATATCTATATGATTATAGCTGAAACAATTTGCCAGTTAGATCTTACGTGCTCTCTCCAAAACCAACCAAATTGTCACCCATGATAATTGCCTCTACAATGCCCAACAACAAAGCTTGAGCTTGCCATGGCTAGGGGTGCTAGGAGATCTTGTTGAAGGTTCTAACACGAATCACCTACAAAGACTAACAATGCTAGTCCCTGCCTTTATTGCCTTTGTGCCAGCCTCACCGTTCAATCCCCACCTCCATAATCGCTTTCATCACCACCATTGCTGCCTACACATCTATCTACTCTAGCTTCTAATTCTTCTGAAGCATGGACTCAATTATGCCAAAATTGCGTGCTTCCATCTTTAAATCAATGAAGTAGGTAGAGCTCTCATCTGTAGAAGGTGAAATTGTTCTTCTAGATGATAAAGTCATACATATAATTATAATTGGAAGAGTTCCTTATCATAAAAATGTGCTCGAAGTTTAAGAGAAGTCTCTTCAGACTCTTTTTCAAATCATGATTATACTCACAGTATAATCACAATCAGCGAGAATTATACTCAAATTTATCATCTTATGAAATGTATAAAAAACTAATACGTAAATAAATAAATAAAATAATATAAAAATTAAATTTAGAAATTAATTAATAATAAAATATTTTATGCTCAGAGTAGATTATTAATTCATTATCTGTATTGATTTGTCACAAGTGACAAATCTAATTTTGACCCATGCTCAAAAAAATCTAATGTTATATCTAGTGTATCCATATATGATCACACTCGAAGCTTTTCATGTTAATAAGGACATCACATGTGACACTTAAGCAAGTGATTAATCTAACATCAATGATACCATTATATTACAATTGCAACTTAAGCCTGACTGTTTCTCAATGACTATGCTTATCAGTTGTGAAACATAAAGCACACCCAATAGGACATGAAGCCCTCTATTTGTCAAGGCTGACTTGATATTGGCCCTTTTAGCAAGTTTTCATCTCAATTCTATGAAGTTTTCTTGGATGACGCAACTCTTGGTTTTGGACAATATTATTTGGTAGGTTAGGTTTGATTATTTTCTTGGCCTAAGTAGACCAGAATACAATACAATTTGGGATGATGAGACCATAAGATCTAGATAAAAGCTGCCATCATTTCCTACCATATGCACTTAGCTAATGGGTATATAGTCTCTAATGTAATCCAAATTGCTCCAATTAAAGTAAAACATAATAGATTCTATAAATTAGCATTAGTCCAAAGCTATACCTTGTGATCAAGACTCGAGATGATTAACCAAACACAAGTGCTTGTGCCTATCAATGGATCCCAAGCTGAGAATGCATCCATTTTGATGAAATTAGCAGTTTTTGCCCAAAATAAATTAATCCTATATTTAATAATATAATCTGGTTACTAGTTGGACTATTATTATTATTCTCAGTATGATTATTTGCTTTTCTTGGAAGTTATTTTTTTCTTTTCACATTTTACATGACACATCTTCTGGCGGTCTTTTGTTCAAAACCATTTTGAGTTGAATTAATACTAGAATTTGATCTTTTATTAGAAACCTTCATCTTTCATGTAGGTTCCTGCATCAATTAATTGTAGGCTCCTTGAACATCAAAGGGAGGGTGTGAAGTTTTTATATGGTTTGTACAAGAACGACCATGGAGGTGTTCTCGGAGATGATATGTGAGTTTAATTATTTTTTTATTATAGCAACCTTGTATCAATTCTTTCGTTAACATTATTTGCAGTGATTGTTCTTAATTCTTGTTGAAAAAGGTTCCGCCAGATGCTTTTTGATTGGTAAACTTTTCCTTTTTGTGCCTGAATGACACATTGCCATCATTTGGGCCATTAATTTGGGGCATTTACATACATACCTTCCAATTTTTATGTATATACATATCTAACGCCTAAACCTTCTAACATTTATACCACCCAATTCTTTTATATTAAATAAACAATGCCACCTTTTTAACTTTTAAAAAGTAAGATACGCTTTTTATTGCAAAGGTAAGGTGGCATGTATGTAAAAATTGAAGTTTAGTTGTTAGATATGTAAATACATAGGAATTGAGTGGTATGCATGTAAATCTTCCTAACAGTTAATGAAATATCTTCAAGTACATCTGTACTATTTATGTGTTGCACTGTGCAAAATTTCAGCAAATAAAAATCTCCTAACCGCCTTGCACGCTGCTTATTTGTTGGCATAGAGAACATGGATAGAAATATGAAATTGATAATTATTGATGTATTATGGAGGCATGTACTTTTAACTAGATTCACTAGTTTAACCTTATTTGCAATTTCGCTAGATGTAATTAACAGACTCTTTTGCATAAGAGAGCCAATGCTTTTTTTCATTATAAATTATTTAGATTTTCGTTTCTTGCAATCAGAAAAACATGTCTTAAAGGGAAAAACTAGCAAATGAGAGGACTCATTTATGCATTTTAAAGAGATTATAATCTTTAGGATTAATAAATTATTTAGATCTCCTGTAGGCTGTTCCGTTTGTTGCAATCAGAAAAGCACTTCTTAAAGGGAAAATTTAGCAAATGTGAGGACTCATTTATGCATTTTAAAGGGAGTATAATTTTTAGGATGAATAACGTGTAGCAGTAATGCTATTTTTGCCAAAATGGTGCTCTAGAAATTGTAATGAACGTCAAAGCCATTTGCTTTTTTGAGTACTGGTGCTCCATTTTGATGCATCGTTCGCACATGCATAAATTTGATTCAGGGAGAATGACGATTTATTAGTATGAGATGAAGTTAATAAGCTATTTACTTTTTATGGCTTGTTATGTTAAGTTAATATCTCTTTGCAAATCTCAAAGGAGAGGAAAATAAATATGGTCAATGTTTGCCTTTCCCTGACAAACCAATCATTATCTATCATTATTCAAGACTCGTGCCTACTGAGCTCAAACTTCATTGTTCATTGGTGAATTCAATTGGAAGGTGCATTTTTGCGTGCTTTACAATTGTGTGGGAGTTGTGGAGAAATAAATAAGCGGTGGGCATGAGAGTCGTGTTAAGGGGCATTGAGGGTGGATCTTGAACTTTGAAGGAAGTTTCATTGCAAGTGCTTTGGCTTGCAACTTAGGCTTTGTTTGGTTACTAGATTTCTCTTTTTAAAGGGCCTTCTAAAAACTGTTTTTACAAAAGCTGCTTTTTAAAGTTTGATAGAAGTGCTCACTTACCCGCGATATACTGGTTGAGAATTTAGTTTCTCACCATGAGATCGCTTGTTCAAATAACACATATTGCTCTTGGGCTCAACCTTCCCGGAAAAAAAAAAAGTCTGATAGAAGTTACGGCTCAAATTAAAAAAAAAAGGTTTTTTTTTTTTAAATGGTTCTAGAAAGGTATAATTACCAAACAACTCATTAGATGAATAAAGGACTTTTCTGACACGGAAAGCAGCAAGTTAGGTTTTCTCAAACGAGTTTCTATTGCCCAGGAATTACCTTTGAAGTTTTGTAAGCATTGCATATGTGTAACTGAACTGGTATCTTGTTTTCTATTACCTGAAAAATATTATTAAGTACTACACGTTGTCTCTGATGTTATTGATAAGATTATATTTATCTAGCTCATTGATGCTATATTGAAATGATGCAATAAGATCGTTATATACAAGTTTGCCTCGCATTTTTTAAGACAAAAACATAGTTTTATCTAGTATCTTTTTGTTTGTGGTTCCTTTTATCACGTAACTTAATTTCCATCTAGCTACTATTTTTGACACAATATGGTAGTGAGATTTAACACCTGAATATATCAATTTAAAAAAGGATTTATCAAGAGTGATGGAAAACCAAACTTTTATTATCCTTGCCAAACTTGGGTTTTTGACTGGTTTGATCATATAAATGTATTTTTATCTCTGTTTTCTTATGTTGCTTCAAATGTACTAACTTCTAAATCACCTTTGCGTGACTTAAGTTGCTAATAAAGGATCATCATATAGCTTTTGACATCTCAAGTGGAATGCCAATGGTTGACTGCATTATTTGGACTTATGTAAATTGTAATCTCTATCGGTCATACAAACTTTTAAGATGAAAATTTTATGGAATGCTAATTTAGGTATGTACAAGTCTTTTTTGTTGAGGTAACTGAATCTGTATGGAAAGTTGCAATGGCATGTTGATTTAAACTTCTAACTCCTGGCAATGATCAATCTGATTTATTATAACAAATGTGTCCAGGTAATCTAATATTTTAACGATTAGAAGCCACACAGCATTTACATAACTTCTTGAATTTTCAGTGTAGGCGTGTTGACTTCTTCATGTCATTTCTACTCTTTAGCATTTCTATGCATGCATTACCTTAAATGCATGAAGGTTTTAGCTTCAGACTTAGTTTATTAGGAGACGAACAGCAGTAAGGCATTTCGTTATGTGGAATGATTTACATTGTTTTGTTTTGTTTTCCCTGAAGAATTCTATATCCATTGCTTGATGGCTTGTTTTTATGCATGTAATTTCTTTATTTTAATGCACCATATCAATATATGGGAGAGGATGGGATTTCTCGTGACAACTAGGTTGCTCATTTGTGACTTGGAGGTCTTGATTTCCAATTTTTAAAGAGGCCTTTCTGATTCTTTAATGGTAACAGCTAAAGATTTCTTTACCCTGCTGCAGGGGACTTGGGAAAACCATTCAGACCATTGCATTTCTGTCTGCTGTGCTCGGAAAAGATCAGGCAAGTCAAGACTGTCATATTGATGGCAATAAGGGTCCTGTCTTGATTCTCTGTCCCACTTCTGTTCTCCGCAACTGGGAAAATGAACTATCTGAATGGGGCAACATTCGTGTTGCTGTTTATCATGGGCCAAATCGTGATTTAATTATTGAAAAACTAGTTGTTCATACTGTGGAGATAGTTTTAACTAGTTTTGACACATTTCGAAATCAAGATCAAATTCTAACTGGGATTCAGTGGGAAATTGTTGTTGTTGATGAAGCACATCGTTTAAAGAATGAAAAGTCTCAGTTTTATAAATCATGCTTAGGAATCAAAACTAGCAGGCGATACGGTCTCACCGGAACTATAATGCAGAACAAGATTCTCGAGTTGTTCAATTTATTTGATTGGTTTTTGCCTGGTTCTCTGGGAACCAGAGAACATTTTAGAGAGTTTTATGATGAGCCTTTAAAGCACGGGCAAAGATTAAGTGCTCCTCAAAGATTCATTCGAATTGCTGATGAGCGCAAACAACACCTTGTTACGGTATTGCATAAATACCTTTTAAGAAGGACCAAAGAAGAGACCATTGGGCATCTTATGTTAGGGAAGCAAGACAATGTTGTTTTTTGCGCAATGAGTGATTTGCAAAAACGAGTTTACAAAAGAATGCTGGAGCTGCCTGAGATCCAATGCCTTGTAAACAAGGATCTCCCTTGTAGTTGTGGGAGCCCATTGACTCAAGTTGAATGCTGCAAAAGAATTGTTCCTGATGGTATTATTTGGTCTTATCTTCATAGGGATAACCCTGAAGGTTGCGACTCATGCCCTTTTTGTCTTGTTCTTCCTTGCCTAATTAAACTGCAGCAGGTAATTTGAAATTTTGCATTCTTTATTATTGTGGGGCATTTACTTACACACCACACAATTCTTATGTATTTACATATCTAACACCCAAACTTTCATATATCTTTAACCTCACATAAAAAATATCACCACCATTACCTTTTTAAAACTGAAATACACCTTTTCATGCATAGTTTTATGACACCAAGGTGTTATAAGTATAAATATCAAACTATGGGTGTTAGACTATGGGTGTTAGATATGTAAATAAAATACATTAGAATTGTGTGGTATGTATGCAAATTTCCCTATTATTAATAAACGTTGTTTGGATAAACTTTTAAATCAGTACTAGTTACTTTTGTAGATAAGCAATCACCTTGAGTTAATAAAGCCTAACTCTAAGGATGAAGTAGATAAACAAAAGAAGGATGCTGAGCTAGCCTCTGCTGTTTTTGGTGCTGATATTGGCTTGGTTGGAGGCAATGCTCAGACTGAAAATTTCTTGGGACTTAGTGATGCGGAACATTGCGGAAAAATGCAAGCACTAGAGAAGCTAATGTTTCATTGGCTCAGGTCCGGCGACAAGATACTTCTCTTCAGCTACTCTGTCAGGTAATTGATTTTTACACACTCAATATCCATGAATTTCATTTTTTCTCTCCAATTCTATTGAAAATCCTGCAGATTGATTGTTATCGCCTGTATTTTTTTTCTTTTTTTATTCTTGAAACTATTTTCTTCTTTATTGTGGGTTCCTTAACGATTCTTTGTTCTTCAGGTTCATATTTTTTTTCTAAAAGTAAACTTACTATTCAGGATTGAAAAAAACGCTATTAGAGGGCCACTTATTCATAATGTTATTTTGGTAAAAATTATTTGCTTACATTTTGGTTGAGTCCAGTGAAGCCTAGCATTCTTCATCTATGTTGAACATTTAGTCCATTTTGGAGATGGATCTTAATATGCTACTTTTTAGTGTAAATGAACTTATTCAAGGTTAGGTAGTTTTGAGGCAATTGAATACATAAATTCAAAAGATCATAAATTGTGTCACATGCTTATGTTGCATCTCTTCGAAGCCCAATGGAACAATTATTTACCTTGGCACAGGCACCACGAGTTTTATGGTAGGCAGTCACGATATGCTTATGGCGCATCTCTTTGAAGCCCAATAGAACAACTTTTTACCTCAATATATGCACCACAACTTTTATGTCAGGCAGAGTCACGATTTGGTTTGACCTAATCTGTGGCATGAGAAGGGCCCATGATTGTCTTTTAACGTGTCATTGCTAGTACAAAGAGCCGTTCATTTTGCGAGAGGTTGTGGAAACATTAGATTCACTTGCACATGTGCGGTGAGAGGGAAGCTGTACACACTTGTGCCCACATGGACACACATGAACACATCCATTACTTCCCCCACTTCATTCAAATAAAGAAGAAAAAAATATTAAAATATTAACAATGAGAATAATAAATAATAAATAACGAAATAATTGAAAGACTATAAATAATAATAAAATAAAGTATAAGATAGGAAAAGAAATATGATGGGATGTGGTATCTGTCCCCCATCTTGAGAAGTTGAATGATAGTGCTTCTATCGCTCACTAGGGGACTGCATTTAACGCTTCACATGGTGAGGTAGCCCATAAACCTAATGCGTAATAATGATAATAAAGATGGACCACCTGGGGTCAATGTGAATTTGGTCCCCATATTAAATTAAAAATGGGGGGAATATTTCACTCTCCCCTACTTTTGGTGCCTACTTGCATTTGACCATGACACCTCCCTCACTAGATTTTTTTTTTCAGTTTTTTAAAGCTTCCCTCCTAGCTTGGATTATCTCTTTCCTCCTATCCCATATCATTCCCGTAGCTTCCCTCTCCAAAGATATTTTTCCCATTCTCTCACTTTGTACCCCCCTCTTGCATGGTGTCATGATACAAAAAAGCAGTGCCAAATTTCACCCAAGCCTTTTGAGAACAAAAATAAGTCCTTGAAACCCTAAGGTATCACCCTAAGAAGTCATCAAAATGAAATAAAAACACTTGGAAATGTACAAAAAAATTTGTAAAAGTGAAAATAAAAATGAATTTATATGAAATTTGCGGCTCACGCATGATCCCAAACACGGATGCTCCAATTCTTTGCTGCACTCCATAAACTAAAAAAATGTATGAAAATGATATGTGTGGCTTCCCAACCAGGTTCACCCAATTATGAGATACACGTAAGATGAAAAGAATAAGCTTTTTTTTCAGTTTCTAGACGTTAGTGCTCTTTTTTTATTGCACTTTCATTCGTGTAATTTTCGAGCAGGATGCTTGACATTCTTGAGAAGTTCCTTATAAGGAAAGGCTACTGCTTCTCTAGATTAGATGGTTCAACCCCAATGAGCTTACGACAATCATTGGTTGATGAATTTAACACGAGTCCAAGCAAACAGGTTTTAGTTTTTGAAACTTTGAGTTTTACACATTTGGACAACTAGCAAGTTCAATCTCCTCTTTGTGTAGGTGTTCCTTATATCCACCCGAGCAGGCGGTTTAGGCCTCAATCTCGTTAGTGCAAATAGAGTTGTGATTTTCGATCCGAATTGGAATCCCGCACAAGACTTACAGGCTCAAGATAGATCTTTTCGTTATGGACAGAAGCGGCATGTTGTTGTATTTCGCCTTCTCGCAGCAGGTTCCCTTGAAGAACTTGTTTATACCAGACAGATTTATAAGCAACAACTTTCAAATATTGCAGTTTCAGGAAAGGTGGAAAAGCGTTATTTTGAAGGTGTTCAGGTATGACAATTGGCTTTTTGTACTTTTCATGCGGTAAATTGTACTTTATCTTTATCTAAAGTTTATAAAGGAAGCAATTTTACATCATTTAAGTATCTTATCTTAGATCATTTCTTTTTTCAAAAAAAAAAAATTATTTTTAGGACTGCAAAGAATTCAAAGGTGAGCTCTTTGGAATCTGCAACTTATTTCGTGATCTATCTGATAAGCTTTTTACAAGCGAGATCATCGAAATGCATGCAAAAAATGGAAAGAAATGTGATGTCTCCTATGGCTCAGAGGAAGTTATGGAAACTGAGAGTAGAATGGTAACAAAATGCTCATTAGTGAATCTGGAAGTTGATGATGCATCTTTGGGTAAGAAAGGAAATCATGATTCGGGCTCAGATAATTATTCTGAAGGCCTTACTACAGCTGAACCAGCACAATCGTTTAATGATTTGGGTAAGTCTGTAAATTGATCTAGTAATATTCTAAAGCATGTTTTCTCTCTGAATTGATGCATTAATGGATGATATTTTAAAAATCATGAAGTAAAACCTTATGGATCAAGGATGAAGTGATGGTGGTGCTGATCGTAATGTGAATTTGAGTCAAATTTTATGCATGATTAGTTTTCTAGTTTACTGATAAATTTATAATGCTATTTGTATTCTTTTAGTTGAAATACAAGGTCATTATAACAATTACTTTCTGTACGCTCTAGACAATATAGCCAAAAAAATGGATGCTTAATTCAATTAGTTTAGGGAGAGAGATTTTATTACATTGGAGATAGATTGGATGAGACATGGAAAAATTGACATTGTATATTCCGAAATTCTATCCATACAACTACCATAATGAGCCCAACTTGATTAGAACCTTGGCCTTATTTAGGGTTTGTTTGGAGTATCTTTCCGTTTGCTTTGACTTTCAGACCACCACCATAATTCTATTAAGGGGACTATTTTCTTGTTGCTTCCTAAAATTTTTTTGTTGTGAAAATGTACTTTTTGTAACCAAATATGTTGAAGTGTGATGGCTGCAAGAAAATTCCTATCAAAATTTTTGAAATAAATAAATATTTATGATTCTCACCATAATTTTTTAAAAAATTATTTTCCTCATAACCTTACAACTATCTTAAAAATCGCTGCAACCGCCCCCAAACGGACTCATTGTTTTACTCTTTCACAACCAATTATCAGCAGCCTGGTCTTGCAAAACTGTGATTTTTCCATTGGATTTTGCAATAAACTCCATGCTCAAGGCCTTTTTGCTTTTTACAGGATTATAATGCTGAAAAAAATTCTGATTATATTTGCTCTCAGGTATCCTTTATGCTCATCGAAACGAAGATATTGTCAACATGGGGCCTCACTATCATGGGAACCCAGATTCAATTACTGCAGATGAACAAAATATTTCTAAGTTATTGTTTAAACAACATGTGGTGAAATCCTGTACAAGAGAACAGAAAAGGGATGAGTTCGGGAAAATTGCGCAATACAAGGGAATGGAGCTCTTGCAGTTCTGTAAGTGGATACTATCTGCAGCACCTACTGAGCTGAAACAATTGCTCAAAGATTACCAGAAGAGAAAAAGGAAGCGGAAGTTGGTAAATTGAATTTTGCAGAACAGCAGTTTCTGAAGGTAATTTTCTTCATAGAATTTTGTATTTAAGGATTAGTTTTACAATTCAGGAATAAAATGTGGTATTTTGATTATTTAGTTAGGGTTTCTGCAGGATTTTTTTGTACAGCATAAATGTTCTATGTTTATAATTTAAGAAGATTTACATGCATACCTCTTAATTTTTATGTATTTACATATCAAACACCTAAATTTTATATTTTTTTACATATATGCCAAATTTATGCTTGAAAAGGTGCATTCAACATTTTAAAAGTTAAAATAGTGGTATTGTTTTATGTGGTATAGAAGATCTGGGTAGGATAAATGTAAAAGTAAAGTTTAGGTGTTAGATATATATAAATACATAGAAATTGGATGGTATGTATGTAAATGTCCCAATTTTCAGTTTTGTATTATTTTTGAGAAATGAAATAATGGGCATATTTCTCTAATTTCGGGCATTATAGAGTATATAAATTAAAAAAAAAAAAAATCTTTGATTTTAGTTGCTATGTCCATCATTTGAAATAGGCATCAAATTTTTTTTTTTCCAAACTTTTTCGAGTGCTAAAGGACTATCAGTATAATTTTAAAAGATGGTAGTGAAACCTGCAATATTTTATGACGTAGAATGCCAGCCTTTAAAAGAGAAGCGTAAAATAAAGGTTACTGTTACGTAGATGAGAATGCTTAGGTGGATAAGTGGCTTGACTGACACTTAGAGATAAAATGTGAAACGAATGTAACTATGAAAGGCTTGGTGTAGCTCCAATTACAAACTAGATTAACAAGAGTCGTCTTAGATTGTTTGGTCACATTAAACATCCACCATTTGATGATCCAATTAAGAGAGCAGATGTTTTAGATTTAACTTATGTTACGAAAGGCAGAGGTAGACCTAAAAATTCTCTTGCAGATTGTCTATTAGAATTAAATGAAAATATGACACTAAATAGAACACAATGCACTAATTATTTGCATGATTAATTATTTAACTCGGAATTGTTATAATGTAATATTATTTTAATCTGATAATATAATAGTATTTGTCGTACAAATAATGCATTTTTAGATTTTCTTACCTTTTATATATAAATTAAAATTTGAGGTATTACATATGTAAATACAGAGGCAAAATGTAAAATGAAAAGGTGTATTTTAATTTTTAAAAAGTTAAAAACAGTGATATTGTTAACATGATATGACAATTTTGAGTGGTATAAATGTAAAATTAAGCTTTAGGTGTTAAATATGTAAATATATAGAAATTGGGTGTAGGGCTGGAAGCGAGCCGAGCTTGAGCGAGCTCAGGCTGGGCTCGTGTTCGAAATCGGTTCGTGAACAGTGTGTTCGTGTTCGGCTCGATTTAAATATTTGTGTTCGCATTCGTCTCGAAATTGGCTCGTTAAACTAAAATTGAGAAAAATAGATGTAAAGTGTGAGATTTGAACCTAGATCAAATCTATACAAAAGAAGATACTAATCACATTGTCACATTAGGTGTTACGATTTAAACTTAGACATAAATATATATAATATATTATTATATAAATAATATATGTAATATATTGTTATATAAAAAGTTATATAATTTTTTTTTTCGAGTCATTTCGAGCAGAACACGAGCGAACAAATTGTTGTTCCGAACAAACTGTTGCTCGTGTTTGGCTTGTTTACATTTCGAGCTTAAAAATTTGTTCGTGTTCGGCTCGTTAGGCTAAACGAACGAGTCAACCACGAGTTGCTTCACGAGCCGAACACGAGCTGTTCACGAACAACAAGCCAAATTGACAGCCCTAATTGGGCGGTACATGTGTAAATGCCTCTTAGAATAATATCATAAATATTGTCATATGAGCACCTCCTCATTATTTTCACATAAAAGGAAAAAAAAAAAGGAAAAATGATAAAAACATAATTACATACTTTTCAGTATTAAACTTTAGGAAAAATAATATAGAAAGACCAAACAAGCAGAAAGGTCCCCCCAGTTGTACTTAATTACAACAATGATATGAACGGTGGAGATTTCTTCCGAAATTATATGAATGAAATTACAATGATAAACTTTCATCAAGCATCAGGTTTGGTTTACTTGGTGGAATCATATCCTGGACTGACTTCTGTAGTTCTCATATTGATCCATGAAATTATCATTGAAGTTTTTGAAGCTGGCCATGATAGCAGGCATGTCTTCCTCAGCTGGCAGTATGGTTGTTCTTAGATGGAAAACTCTGCAAAAGTTTCAGACTTGTGAAGATTCAAATTTACATATATACCACACAATTATTTATTTACATATCTAACATCTAAACTATCATATTTATATGCAGGAAAGATATCACCATCACTATCTTTTTAAAAGTGAAGTGCAGCTTCTCGTGCGTAGGTTTAAGAGGCCAAGTTTTTAAAAGTGTAAAAATCAAACTTTGGGTGAATATATAAAAATGGTGGAGTAGGCATGCAAATGTTTCTAAAAGAATTGGGTATTTACATACATGCCACACAAATCTTATGTATTTGCATATCTAACACCTAAACTATCATATTTACATGCATATCACTGAAATCTTTAACATCATATTAAAAAATATCACGTCACTATCTTTTTAAAAGTGAAGTACAGCTTTTCATGCATGGGTTTAAGAGGCCAAGGTATTAAGAGTGTAAAAATCAAACTTTGGGTGTTAGATGTAAATACATAAAAATTTTGTGGTGGGTATGCAAATTTTTATAGTTCTACAGTATGTGATGATTTTGCTTCCAGAATAAAACATAAAAAGAAAATTTTCATACATATCATAGACTAATTATGCATTCACATATCTAAAATTTGAAATTTACAAATATAACACAGTAGTATCTTTTATTTGATGTTAAGGATTTAAGACTTAACAAAAGAGTTTAGGTGTGTTAGATATGCAAATGCATAAGAATTTCATGGCAAGTATGTAAATTCTAAAATTATAGAGTGCTAACCCATCCTTCTGGCCAAATCCGGAGCCTGGAACTGTAGAAATACCAGTAGCTTCCAATAGCTTCAGGCAATAGAAAACATCAGGAGCCTTCCCAGCATTGTTTGCAGCATCAATTGCCTTTTGTGGCAGGCGAATTTGTGGAAATGAATACATAGCTCCTAACACATTTTTAAGGAAAATTTTAAAAAAATAATTAAATATATTAAAAAAATAAATAAATAAAAAGATGCAGTATTACTTTCAAGGACTCATCACCTTCTGTAAAATTGCAAATTACATTTTTGCAGCTATTAAATCCATCAGTCATTATATGAGCTCTTCTCCTCAGGGAATCTAGGATTTCCTTACTACATGAGGCCACAAAAACAATTAATGGAGATATGTAAAAAAAAATCTATTACATCCATTAATGCAAATAAAAAGTTTAGGTATGCAAATACAAAAGTTTAGGTGGGAGATATGTAAATACATAAGACAAAATGTAGAAATATTCATGTAGCCGACCCCATTTAGTGCGATAAAGACTTCTTGTTGCTGTTGTTGTATATGTAAATACATAAGAATTTTTGTGGTATGTAGATGAAGAAGAGGGTTAAATAACTAAAAAATAAATAATTTATGTAAAATTAAGACTTCAAAGGGGAGGTTTGTGAGATTCAAACCTTTCTGTAGTGTACTTCAAATAAGAGATATCACTAGGCTTTGGAGGATTTACCATCAACCCTAGCTGAAAACAAAATAAATCTGTTTTTTTAAAGTGACTCCTTTATGATCAAGCATAGAAAAAACACATTAAATAGCACAAAAAATATTTAGGGTTACAATTATAACCCCAAAATTTTATATGTAAAATAACAGTGCAAAAGTTTTTATAGAAATATTTCATAATGGGAATACACAGTGCATGATAAATCCTATTCCCAGTCATAATGGAGGCTGCATGATTGGTGCTCTGGGCTCACCCTCTTACAATATTAAGAAAAGGCTTTTACATACATAGCACCCAATTCCTATGTATTTACATATATGACCCCTAAACTTTTCTTTTTCCATTTATACCATACAAATCTTACATATCACACAAAACACTACCATTATTTTAACTTTTAAAATGTGAAATACACCTTTTCATTCATTAGTAAGGTAGCATATATGTAAAAATTGAAGTTTATGTGTTAGATATGTAAATACATAGGAATTAAGTGGTGTGCATGTAAGTCTTCCTCGGAAGTAAATTGATGAAGTAAAATTACTTACAAAAATCTGTCCAGGGACATTGGGGCTCAGTGAAATTGATGCAACTTTATAAATTTCATCGACGGTCTGTGGGAAACACGAAAAGAACAGACATTTAGAATTAGCATATAATTGTCAAGCTATATGGATGCTTGGCAATGACTGTTAAAACTAAAGAACAAACACATTGTGTAAATCTGTTTGCGTGCTTTAAAATGCTTTAGGGTTTCATGTCCATTTGGGGGCTGCTCTAGCTTTTTGCAAAGATGGTTGTAAGGATGTGATGGGGAAAATATTGTTTTAGAAAATTATGAGAAATATAAATAAATATATATGTATATATATATTTATAAAGCCAATCAACAGTTTTCTTATAACCACCACACTTCAAGAGGTATGGTTGTAAAAAGCAGTTTCCCACTATAATAATTTTTAGAAAGCAGTAAGAAAAATATTTCCCGAATAGAATTGTGATGGCAGTCTGAAACTCAAAGTAGACAGAATGGTTGCTAAGAGGAATCCGCTATAGATCTGAGTATTTTGTTGAGTCTGTCATCAAAGCGAAGCATCATTTCACTTCTGTCAGGAAGAGGTTGTAACAATAAAAATGGCTTGGTCCCAAGCATGACTGATATAGGGGTTTTAAAGGGTATAGGGTTTCTCATACAGCCTAGAATTGGATGAAAGAGAAGCATATAAAAGATTGTTGGTTACTAACTCATATTTTTAGCAAAACTTATCCCTTTTAATGTAAGGGTAGCAAAAATGCTTTGTTGATCTCAAATAATATGTCGATGTCATCCATTATGAAACTTCATACGAAAACAACGACAAACATAAAATTTCATGAATGTTCAAGTTCATAATTCAAAAGAAAACTTCGCGCGAAAATAAACTTTTGCTTTTCATCTCAAAGAGGAAGCACCAATTCAGGAACAATATTTTGTAGCTTCAGTAAAATCTGAAAACATGGCATTCAATTTTTATTTGCAGAAAAAATTATGAAACTAATATGAGTAAAATTTCAAATTTTAGTAGAAAAGAGAGATGGTAAAACCTGCAGAGAAAGGTTTGTCATCTCAAAGTATCCCCCGCGCTGTCCGCATTCGCCCCAATAACCTTTCGAAACAGTGTGGAAGGATACAAGTTGCACCTCATTGCTAATAGGTGGACCCATATCCAACAATATCTAGCACCATTGAAAAATATTTTGAAATTATAAAAGATCTCAAAGAAGCATTAATTACCATATAAATAAATATATATATAGACTTACCATATATATATATAATTATTAGTTAAGAAAATTACCTTTCTAGCACTTATGAAGGGCCGCTCATCCTGATATATATTTTGCTGATAAACTTCATCTGCCAGCAGGACTAAGTTCTCTCGATAGCAAAATAACAATATTTCCTTTAAATTGGATTCACTGAGACATTGTCCAGTAGGGTTTCCTGGGTTTATGATCACCATAGCTCGAATCTGAACCATCCATAAAAAAACCAACTTGAATAAGACAGGGGCATTTACATAAATACCAAGACAATTCTTATCTGTTTTCATATCTAACACTCAAACTTTTAGATATATATGCATAGCACTTAAATCTTTAATATCACATAAAAAAATACCATCATCATTGCCATTTTAAAAGTGAAATGCAACTTTTCATGTATATGTTTATTAAAACAACAAAGTCTCATAAATGTAAATATCAAACTTTAGATGTTAGACATGTAAATACACAAGAATTGTGTGGTTTGAAACTGATATAAAAATAGGATCATACATAACTTGATGCAGAGTTTCAAGTGATGCTTTGTAGTTGTCATAAGGCAAATATTTTATTTTTACGTGACCTTGTAACGGGCATTTTTATAAATTGTCTTTTTAATTACATGATTTACAACATATGAACCTTATTTCTAGTAAATTGAAGTGTCCAGATAGATTCTTAACAGAGAAAATGACATTTGGCTTCCAAGAGTTTAATGCGTGCACAGTTGAAATATAAGGGATCGATAGAAGAATAATCACAGCAAAGAAAGACAAAAATAAACATAAATTGGCATGCTTTAGTGAGATATACTTATATCCACAGTAAGAGATTAAATAGTTTCATAAGCTTCAAAGGAGGGGAATCAAGGATTTCTCTACATAGATTGATGATTTAGAGTCGGACAACAAAATGCATCCACTTGATGAAGTGGATAGCATAAACCTTCAATGGTTGAAGCTAAACATTGAGAGCACAAAAGCGCTTCTTATAGGAGATAGAGTAGAGCAACGTAGCAGTCAACAAAGACGGTTGATAAAAACTTCTTTCTCTCTATGAGAAAAACATGTGCCAGATTCCTAAAGGTGCATTGCCGAATAAAAGCCACCCAAATCCATCCTTGCCCTTTTCTCTCCCTAGATGTAGATAATCCGACACCCCTCCCTTCATCTCTTTTTTTTTTTTTTTTTTTTTTTTTTTTTTGATTCAAATCTCCTCTGTCAAAGAATTTATTTATGGTGAAAATAAGCAAAGCTTAAAAAGACGAAATCAGGAACCAAAGAGTTTTGTCCTAAAGAGGTGAGGCGTAAATCTCAAGTCAGATCAAAGTTTAATCCTCAAAAAAAAAAAAAAAAAAAACTCAAAATTAAAATAATTCATAAATATGATATAAAACATTAATATGTTCATTTAGTTTTATATCATAAAGACATAAACTACAAATCCTAATTTTAAATATTGATATAAAATAGAATTTGAAATTTCACTTCCATTGAATATTCATTTAAAATTTAATAATTCAATGAGGATCATGATCCATAGTGGACTCGTTCTTATTTTTATCATCTTCACAAGAATTATCATATTCATAATTATTTAATTGTCTTATTTGCAATATTAAAATATTCTTCATTCACTATAACTTTCTTCTTACTATTGATTAATCATATATTTATATAATATAAAATAAAAATAAATTAATAACATAATCAAACAATCGTATTAAAAATATCTGAATTTTTATGAGACATTATATCAGATATATTATAATATAATATAATATACTTTTTGGATAATTTGATCAAGGTGTTGCGTCAAAAGTTTTGAGATATAAAACCTTAAACGTATGCCTCAGAACAAAAAAAACGCAAGCCACACTGGTGGCAGTGAGGCTTCAGCCTTCACGTTTTTTTTTTCTTTTGTACGTCTCAATTCAAATTGTTCCTTGAGGCGTAAGACAATCTATTAATAACAAGTCTCAAAGATTACAAGTACTTTAAAAGTTCAAAAGAATATATTATGGTCCATAAATAATTGTAAATACACCTTTGTAAATCTCTATTAAATAATTGTAATAAATGGGAGATATTGATAACTTGTAAAAAATTGATAAGGGTAAAATTGTCTTTGTAGTTTTTACTTTTGCATGCAAAATCTTTAGGCCTTTATCACTCATATGGCTTAGCATGTGATATCATGTATTTGAATTTTCTTATGCGTTATGAATATCTCTTACTATTATTGTGATGGTGGTGATAGTTAAGAGCGTGTATCTTGTCAACCCGAGCAATCACAAAGATAACTTTTGTTGCTTTCCAAGTACCAACGTTGAAAGTAGCATGATAGCCTTTTTAGCTAGTTGTTGGATGAAGATTAAATTTTTTTCTCAGGCCAAAGATGTGCCTGACTTAGTTTAACTTAACAAACAATTCCATTAGTTGACTTGATTAACAATTTTTGCAATATTCAAGGGCTCATCATCAATAAAGAATAATTTGTCATGATTGCTAGTATAGTAGTTTCTCATAAATCATTGTTTGAAGAAGAATGTGGGGAAAAATTAAATCAAACTAAACTTTCAAGCATCGAGATATTGTTTGTTTTGGCCAGGTAGCCTCACTATTTTGCTCCAATGATGTAACTTCCCAGGAGGTCACCTATCTTAAGAGCACTCTCATGCGAGCACGCTTCAATTTGGAGTTTCTGATGAAATTCCAACAGTTACACCAAAAAACATCTCAATGTTTAATAATTCAGCTTCACTCTACTTAAGGGGTTTTACAATCTCACCCACTTAAGTATTTGATACCCCCATTAGTTCTCTAAGCCTAGAATCTAAAGGTGGCCCCTACAGATTCAAGATATGACTCATACAATGTAGCACTTTGTCCCATCTAAGGTTTAAGATGTGGCTCCCATGGCATAGCATCTTGTTCAGTATGGCACATAGTTCCATCTTCGGACTGTTGTATGGCTCCAATACCATTTGTAAAAACCTGAACTCTCAAGCATCTAGATATTGTCCGATTTGGCTTAATGGCCTCATAATTTTGCACCAATGGTATAACT
Source organism: Phalaenopsis equestris (assembly GCF_001263595.1). Classification (NCBI taxonomy): domain Eukaryota; kingdom Viridiplantae; phylum Streptophyta; class Magnoliopsida; order Asparagales; family Orchidaceae; genus Phalaenopsis; species Phalaenopsis equestris. The sequence goes on from NW_018164666.1 coordinate 280,903, forward strand.
TCCTAGGAGATCGCCTATCCCAATAGTGTTTCCATGATAGCACACTTAACTTTAGAGTTTCTAATAAAATTCTAACCGTTATACCAAAAGTCATCTCGATGTTTAAGAGTTCAGCTTTAACCTACTCAGAAGGGGTTTCACAAAAATAAATAAATAAGTAACTCACTTGAGTTGCAACTTCAAGTAAACATGTTGCAACCACGAGAGTGTCATATGAGGCATTTACTTACCTTCTTAGAGTTGTGTTGATTTTTTTGGAAGCTACATAACCAAGAGAGCCAATAAAATGAAAGTTAAGGCAGATGCATTTACTATCATGTTTAACTAGGAGGCAGATTCTAAATATCTAATGGGTATGAAAAAATATTTTAGTGGCAAAAAATGTTTCAAGTCTATCTTGCCTAGTTTGTTAAACGAAGCTAAACGAAGAAGCTAAAATCAATTGGATCAATAAGTAGAGGAAATTTTCTGAGGTTTGGTCAAAAGCATTTAGGTAGTTAGGTAGGTGGGAATACGAGACCTAAGAAAAAGTACATCCAATCTTCAACTTTGACCATCCGTTCTCGAGGAAAAAAGCAATGATATTTCTTTGAGGCTCCCTCTAATCTAAATTTACAGTTCCAACCCTTCATAAGCCACAATTTAAAATTAAACTTTGGTCTTCACATTTCTCATTTAAAACATCACTAAGAATATTCTTTAAGAATTTCTTAAGGTGCAAGGATTCTTGGTTACCAAATTTATTTGGCTGGAATTAGCTCAATGAAAAAGTATGACTACACATAACTACGAAAAAATAATAGAGATGAAATACACTGCCAGATCTTTATATGAATTAAGCAGTCATAGGAATGAAAATAAAAAGAGGCATTTATATACATAGCACACAATTCTTATGTGTTTACAGATGTCACACCTAAGCTTTCATATTTACACATGTAAGACTCAAATCTTTAATATCACATCAAAAATAGCACCGTTACTATTTTTTAAAAGTGAAAAACACATATTCATGCATAGGGTGTGCTGTATATATAAATATGAAAGTTAGGAGTGAGCTATGTAAATACATAAGAATTGTGTGGTTCGTATGTAAATTTCCCAAATAAAAAATATCTGATTAGAGAAAAAAAATTGCTCACAATTATCCCTTTAGCACGTGCCGTTGCGACAGATTGTTTAACATTTTCCAAGTCAAGACTCCAGTTTGCTTCTTCCTCTAAATAATATGGCACAAGGGAGCCACCATATAACAATATTGTAGCTGAATAAAGAGGATATTGTGGAACTGGCACCAAAATCTGCAATACACAGTGATAGGTGGAGAACCATCATGTTTCTTCAAATCAAAGCACCAAATTTCACATTTTTTGCATAAGTATCATAAACTTAAAAGGCTTTGTAGAAATCATACCCCATCTCTATCATTTCTGATAATAGAATTTAGCATCTGCATAACCCCTTTGCTGGCTCCATCTGTCAGAAATATAAGCTCTGGATCGCTGTAACAAGAAGATTACATAAAATAAATAGCATGGAACTTGTAATTCAGTCCCTACAATCCTACTTATTTAAATGTGCTTAATATCTTCTGGCTTACCTAGGATATCCATCACGTCTCTCAATAAACTCAGCAATTTCCTTCCTGATACCAGGAAGACCTCGAGAATCACTATAGGCGCCTGATAAATTATATACATGAAGTGAACATTTAGTATCTTTTGTGTTTAAGAAAAATTTTCAAGTCAAAAATGTAGAAATGAAGGACAAGAAGGTAAAGTAATTAAAAAAAGTGAATAAACAATGATCTACGACTTCCTGAACATGAAAAAATAAAAAATCAGATAAGATTACATGCATATCACATAATTCTTATGCATTTACATTTTAAACACCAAAAGTTTGATATTTACACATAACAGTTTGGTGTCATAAAACTATGCATAAAAATGTGTATAAAAAGTTAACAATGATGGTGTTTAGATGTAATGTCAAAGTTTTGAATATTATAAATGTAAATATAAAAGTTTAGGTGTAAGATATATACATACATAAGAATTCTGTGGTCTGTATGTAAATGCTCCAAAAAATATAAAAAATTATAAAGTGATATACCAAGGCCACCGGGAGTCATTGAAAGGTAATGTTTGGCTCTCGCAATGGCATCAGCAGATAACTCTACATTTGGATCATCTAGAAGAAATGGAGCCTGACAGAGTGCTACCACCTAAATAACCCTATTTTCATTAGTAAGAAAGTTTAAATATATAATATGGAAAGAACAAAAAATTCAATCATAAATAAAAAAGATATATTTATTTATGAATTGGCAAAGAGAGATTATATGTAGTTACATCTAAAATTCTGAGGCCAACAAAGATGTGTTGAAACAACAAACCTGGCGAGGGAATGTCAATGGTTTCTGCCCTAAAGCATGAGGGTTGCCAACATTTGTGAAAATTATCTGCCAAAAGATTGAAAATTATGCCAAGAGTCAAATGTCTGAGAATTATGAGTTACTTTTATACATATAGTAGAAGTATAACAAGCATAAGTTACTTTTTATGCATATCATTAACTAAGGGGCCATTTGGGATAACTTTTGTTTTACATTTTTATTTTGTTTTAATTTGTTTTGAATTGTTTTTAAAAACACTCAAAACAGTTCAAATTTGTTCTGAGTGTTTCAAAAACATGTTGATTTACTTTTAGAAATAAAAAAATAATAATAATATTAGGAACTCATCAAACAAACATATTTTAAAAACAAAAGAAAAAATAAAATTGATCTCAAACAAGCCCCAAGTTACAAGAAACGGAGTTAAAACAAGCCCCTACAGGCAAATGAGATAAGAAACAAATAAGCATATTAAAAAAATTCTATTACAGTCATTTTATTTCTTGGAGATGGAAAGCGGGTGCTGCTATAAATTTGCTAAAGATTAAGTTTTAATATTGGTTGTGCATTCAAGGCTGATTTTGTAAGCATCTGAAATATCAGTTGTGTAGAGACTATCTAATAGAGCTCCAAAAAATGTTACATTTTACTACATGCAATTATTTCATATTTTAAAAACAGTAAAGTTTTGCTAATATTTTTATGAAATGTTGTGAAGCACAACTCCATTGTCCCACAATTTGTGCAGGCCAATTAAATATGTTCATCTACTATGGATCTGATGGTTAATTAACTCTTGTTGTTTCCAAGTTTTTGATAATGCAAAGCATATTTGCATACGTAAGAAAAATGGTTTTTTTGAAAAAACAAATTAACACAAAATAAAATTTACATCCAAATAGCTTTGATAACTCTAATCATGATGATGCTGACCTTAACAATCCAATGCCTATGTTTTCATGACTTGATGATGAATTTCACTGAATATCTACCTTGATATGTTTGATAAGCAAATTTACATCATAAAGCATAGTAAATTTTCAGACCTCATTCTTCTCAATTTTTTGCTATAAAATCTATAAATAGCTGCAATAATTTACAACCATCTTTTATGAGAAAAATTTTCAGCACTTTCTGACTAAACAACCAATTGTCACCATCTCAAAGGAAAATTTTCTCTTATTAAACCTCTGAAGTATTTCCTCATCAACAGGGTCAGCGCATGCAAAAAAACAAAAAACTCTAATCTACAGTTACAAAGTGTTCATCTTCATCCCACCGTTCTACTCAGTAACTCTGCCCTTCTTCCAGATCCAATCAGCAGAACAAGTTACAGAAACCACTTCCAGGGTTTGAAACCTATTCAAATCAAAATTACAGAAAACAAAGACAAAAACACACCTTTTTCCCTTCCTTCTGAAGCTCAGAAGCCCGCAGATAAAGCTCCCCCCTCACCGCATACGCCACCTTCTTCACATTCTCGTTCAGGGATTCATAATCCAAGGGCTTAGGCGGCATGATTGCAGTGAAGATCCTGCAGATAACAAGCAATCAAGATCTAAATAACAGCAAAAGGCCGCATCTCAGCTCGAAACCCATTAATGAAATATCTAAAAAGGTCACCTTCAATCCAGATAAGGCGGACAATGGAGTTGAAAGGGGGCGAAGCAATGGAGACTAAAAGGAGGAGTAATCTCAGCGGATAACTAGTCGCACTGTGGCCTCTTCTTTTCTCTGAAAAGCAGAGGCAGCATGTGTTTATATATAAAACAATCGATTTGTGATATTCAGAGCTTCAATCTCGATCTCAAAGGGCGATTTTGAAAAAATGGTTTCTGCAATTGGGAGGATAATGGAATCCAGAATTGAGTGGAAGGGACGCAGAGAGAGAGAGAAAATAGAGCACGATAGTGATAGATTGACGAAGGTGAGGAGGAGGAGCGAGCGAGAATTGGAGGCCAAACAAATGTCGAGAAAGAATATATGGAAATAAAAAAGGGAGTTTTAATTGTAAAATGATTAAACTTTTATATATTTACATATTTGATATTATACAAATATCTGCACACTGTCGCCTCTGCAGTTGCGCCGTCGAGTCTCCAACCTTCGGGGGGCCGTTTGGGCAGCTTGGCGGCAAAATAGGGTTTAATTACTGCAAAATTTAATAATTTATTAAAATTTGGATTTAATCAATTTAAAAATTACCCCATTAATAAATTTTGATAGATTATTTAATTGCTTTTTTAAAATATTTAAAACTTTTATGGTTAGTTAGTCCTCAATATCAATAGAATTTTTCCTTTTTTTTTGTTGATTAACATCTAATTTATGAAAAATCACGCATTTAAAATAAACTTATGCCAACTTTATTGTTCATCAACCACCTTCAACTAATTTTCACATGAATTATTAATTGTTGTCGATTGGTGCTGAGATCGGAGTTGACCCGAACCACGACTCTAAAATACGAATATTATTGTTGGCTCTAAATGAGTTTACAGTGGGGACTCAAAGTAAAAGAAACAACTAACCAAAGCAACGGTGCAGGATAAAAGCAAACACACAACACTATTACGACAACACAAACAAGTTTGACTAGCAGGAAATTCGGAGGAGATAAGTAGGTGATAGTGGTTGCGGTGAAGATTAGGTGGTGATAGATGTAGCTTGATGCAGTTTGTAGGGGAATAAAGGGGGCAATAGCAAAGTGGTGGAGGGGTGGCATCGAACCACAGCTGGACGAGGGAAATGTCATCTTCGGGGCTGGATCCGATGGACAGAGACTAGAGGCCTGCAGGAGGCAGGGTGGAAGGGAGACGGCCTACGGGGCAGGGAGGAAAAGAGAGTTTGCGGCCTTACTGAGAGAAGGATGGCAGCAGGCCAGAGGGAGGAAGAAGTTGATCTGCAACTGGTTCGTTCCAAGTAGGAGACTGGGTGGCAGCCTGCAAGGATGCATGGGGGAGACTGGAAGCTGCTAGGGGTGTTGGATTCAAGGAGCAGCAGCAAGAAGGAAGGCCGGCCTAGAGAGGCTGCTAGGAGCAGTTGGAAGCAGGACAATAGCCAACGATTGTCGGGGAAGAGTGCAAAAGCAGTGACGGTTAAGGTAAGTGAAAAGGGGAGATAACATCACAACCTCATAGTAGGATACAATCAGAGCATCACCACTTCCACGGATACAACCCTACAAAATGAAAAATGATTCCACACAGACATCTGAAAACAAACCCCTAACTCCAAGCATAACACCCATTATTTATAATAGGGACTATAACTCAATTTAAGCAAGTTTTAAAATAAGAAAAAGTAATCAGAATTTCACTTTAGAAAATGGATTAATGTAATGGAAATTAAGATTTAAGAAAGATTAATAAAATATTCAAAAAATTTAATTTGGAAATTCAGTTTAGGAGAGAGATTATAATGAAATTCATATTTAGGAAAAATGAATAATAATATTGAGAAATTCTAATATGAAAAAACTTATATTAGGAAGGTGCTTAGAAGGAAAGAGAGGAAGGGGAGAGAAGGAAAAGGGAGGAGTAACGGTCTCCCTCCCTTTGAGAACTGATTGTTCCACCATAGCCCCCTGCATCAGATGTCAAGTTATCATCATCTCTCATTACTTGGCATGGGTTGATCTCAATATCCAGCATCACTCGTTGTATATCAGGAATGTGTCAGCATAAATCTCAAAGAAATCCAACGATTCAGAAGGAAGGAATTATAAGAAAGGAAGGCCCACCAATGAAAGACCAAGAGTTTCCACATACTCAATTTCCGAACAAAAAATGATGGTTTTCCAGGCCAAAAGAAGGACGATCAAAAGCGCGATCTGAGTATAAACTGATAGAACTAGAACACCTGAAAAAGTTAATATTTACTATAAAGCTCAGCATTCATTGTTTACAACCATCAAACCGCTATTCCATCTTCTTTGCATTCTCTCTGTCTGTCGACTGTTATCATTCTCTTCTGCTTACTTGCAACTATTTTCATTTTCATCGTCTTCATAGATTCTACTTCAATAATTTAGATCTTGTAATCATGCATTCCTTACTAACTATAGAAAGGTGTATCATTATAAATTTAATTCATATAGTGGAACAATTATAATTAGGTCAAATTATATGATTCTATCTTGTAAGAGTTATATATATATCCTTGCACCCCACATACTCAGATCAGTTGGTCAGACATCTGCTTGTCATTTGTAAGTCCCCTCTGGTCTGGACAATCAACTCCTCTTAACACTACAAATACTTCTACACACGAGAATAGCCGTGGAATCAAACTCTTTTTTATAAGGGTTGGCAAAATTTTAAATATTTTAATAATATAAAAATTAATTAAAAATAATACCATTAAATTCATAATTGAAATATAGAAATAGAGAAAAATATATAAATAAATAAGGAGTGAGGTTGTCCATTTTTTATGAGAAGTGGGAAAATTATAAATTAAGGATGGACAAATATCTAATAATTAATATTTTATTAAAATAAAAAAATTGAGAGAGAGCAGAAGGTGCTTCTACTTCTACATAATGAAAAAATTATTACTTGAAGATGACTTCATGCTGGACGATCACCTGAACGTGGCCAAACAATCGTGGTCATACATCAGGCTATGTGGATCATCATTCGAACATGCGGTCGCAGCACATAATAATTTCTTCCACCCGACAAGCATAGCTTTGATTTTGTTAGCACTAAGTAAGTTGCGATTATGTTTATGAGGTTAAACTGAATGCTTTGAGGATGATATATAACTTTCAAATTCGATGTAGCGAATATTACACGCCCGAATAATTGAACTTAAATTCTTTGAATATTAATTGATCATAAAATTAAATGCTAGTTTGATTATTTATATTAAACTAAATAACTTATGTTCGCTCTTTAAAAAATAATATCCAAATAAATTATTAATGACTATATCTTTTCAAGTTATTTTTATATTTTGACTAACTATTTTTTTAGGAAAATTTGCATATTTAGCACACTATTTTGATGTATTTACATATCTACTTTCATACTTACATATATAGCATTTTGATGTCTCAAGCCTGTGCAAGAAAATGTGTATTTCACATTTCAATTAAATCACAACGCACGAGGAAGCACATACCAATCCAAGTTAAAGAAAAACAACACAAAGCATGGTTCCAATAACATACAACAGGGTGCAAACTGTAAGAAAATCTCATTCATACTCTGCAAAACTGGACAAATTTCAAAGTCTAATTGACTGATAAATCTGTAATAAGAAAAAAGTTCAAATCTTGAACATAAATCTACTTAAAACACTTGGCATCCAAAATGGCTTCCCCTTCAAAGGGCTCCTGATCCTCAATCATGGCATTCACTCTACTCTTTCCTTCTGAGCTTCATCATCCATGTCCACTTTAATCCACTCATAAAGCTCCATATCATAACATTCATCAAGAACAAATTGAGGAATCTGGTTCCCTCGGAAGAG
>NW_018164666.1:288812-303190 GCF_001263595.1 Phalaenopsis equestris
AGGGAGCCACAGCCCTTTGACTTTATACGGCGGCTCGGATCCTATCACAAGCATCTTGCCGAAGGCGTACTTGCGGGCAAGGTCCATTCGTTGCAGAAAACCGCCCACCTTGTTCAGGGTGACGAAGGAGACGGTGTTCTCGTCGTTATACTTGTAATTGCAGAACCAGAGGGAGTAACCCTCTGGATCATACATGTCCCAGAATCCTGAAGAAATAAATATATGTAAAGCTTGGATTTTTACCATTAAATCAGTCATCCAAGTACCAAAGTGTAAATTTTGTTTCATTTGGTTGCTTTAAGTTGAAAAAAAAACATAAATTTAGGTGATTAAATCTTAAGGGTCTGTTCATGATAGCTTTCTCCTGAGCTGCATATTAAACAGCCACCACAGCTCCATTTGAAAAATTGTTTTCTAAATACTTTCTATAAAATGTGGTAGCTGTACAAAAATTATTGTCTATTTTTTTGGGGGAAAAAATATATAAATTCCCACCAAACACCACAACTTTACGATCATCTTTACAAAAAATTGTGGCAGCCCAAACACACATTTAGAAGTCGGCTAAATTCACTATACAATGCAAGTTTGTGCCAGATGTAAGGACTTTACAAACATACCACAAAATTTTGATGTATTTATATATCTCACACCTAAAGTTTAATATTTACACCTATAATACTTTGTTATCATAAGCATATGAATAAAAAGTTATATTTTACTAGAAAAAAAATTCGAAATGATGTCATTTTTTATAGATGTTAATGATTTAAGTGCTTAGCATATGAAAATAAAAGAACAGGTTAGAAAAAAAATGATCAAAATTGTATGACATGTATGTAAATGGCCCAAAAAGATTAATAAAAAATAAAAAACATACCTTTAATGGCAACTTCACGGAAGTTAGTCTTTGTATTAGAGTACAACCTTTTCCACTCATCTAGTATCATCTTACTTGGAGGTAACAGGTCCAAAGGATTTTTAGCCTTGGGCTTAGGTGCCTCCTCCTTCCTTCAAAACTTTCTTCTACTTTAGGCATCAACACTTCTTTCTTAATTTCTTTATTCATCTCCTTCGCCTTCGCCGGTTCCTTGGGCTGACTGGCCGGTTTCTTAGATTGGATCGTGGGGATCGAATCTACCTGCTTTAACTCGCCCATAACTTTGAGAAAATTAGGCTGGTTGACGAGAGTCCAAAAATATCTTTCAACATAAGGAAACTCCGACGTAAAACTCTTTGTCATGATCCGAGAAAATCCATGACTCAAGTTGCAAACCATGATTATGTCGGCTAATGTGACAGTATGGCCGACGAGAAAAGTTTTCGTAGCGAGATGAGTATTCAGAGCACCTAATGCCCTCTTCAAGCAAGTAATGGCACGTTCCTCGGACTGAAGAAATCATTGAATTGAGCTCTGCTCTATTAGTTAATTAGAATAATGTATATATATATATATAGCACACAACTCTTATGTATAATGTATTTACATATCTCAAACTCAAACTTTTATATTTATATGCACAACACTTCGGTGCTTTAAACCTATGTATGCAAAAGATTGATTTCACTTTAGTGCTATCTATGTCTGTTAATATAAAAGTTTACGTGTAAGATATGTAAATAAATAAATTGAGAGCTATTTATGTAAATGCCCCTTAGAAAAATAGTAATTTCCACAATAAAGCTGCATAAAACTGAAAATGATCTGCGCGTCATAAGGAACAAATCCCAATCTAGGGTAAAACCACCGCGCAATATTGGAATCAATCTCAGTGACTGAGAGATCAATCCATTGCTCAATTTGAGCCTGCAAATAAGAAGATTAATGTTAAAGAAAAGCCTCCATAAGAAAAAATAAAAAATATAATGAATAAAAACTTACATATTCTATCAATGAAGAACCATAGAGAGGACTATCAGGTTTTAATCGAGTAACTGTGTAATAATGAAAATTTCAGTGCTAAATAATGGAATCTACACCCAATAAGATTAAATTATTAAAAAAAAAGAAAATTTGAAGGTGAACATACCATATCGAGCAATTGCATTGCTCTCAAAAACAGGTCCATCAGATGTTTCCAACACAGGAACCTATATTGTCATATATCAAAAAAAAAAAAATGATGGCATTTGCATGTACACGGAACATGACAAAAAATGGACATGGCAAAATGACATGATTGTAAAAAATAAGACAAGTTATTGTTAGATCCAAATCTGTCTGAAAGATCGTGTCGAAGGGATAGGGTTGGGACCGAGGAAAAAAGATTGAGAGGGGGAGAGAAAGAGAAAGAGGGAGTAAAGAGGACATGCCCCTTCAGAGGTGAATAGGTTGTTCCCGGGCTCGTGGATCTATTTTATTCCATAAAAAATACATGTTACAAGTGGGGGATCCAAAAGTCCCTCTACCTGCATGAAAAAATCCTTCTATTTATAGATGATAGGACGATCAACGTTACCCTTGCTTTAAAAGAGAATACTTTTGGTCATTTCTCATCGACGCTTTAAGTTTGGAGACTCATCGATCAGCGGAGTTCATCGGTCGGCTAGCTGAGTTGGTCAAGTGAGGTAGTTGGATCTGCTATCAGCCGACCGGTTGATCCACTTTTAAATGATCGATCGATTGTTTTGAAGATGGACGGTTGACTGTTTTGGGAGACAGTCCGCCGACTATTGGGAAGTGGACAGCTGGAAGGGCCGTAAGTGGCCAGCTGATGCAATTCGAAATAGTTGGTCGATTGAATTTCAAGTGGTCGGAGGTAATCAATTCACCGGCCAATGAGTGGCCTGCTGGGAGGAGTTGGATGATCGGCCAATAGATAGTCGACTGATTGGGATTTGGCAACCGGCCAATAGATGGCCGACCAGTGGAATACTAGGAGGTTGTTGGGATTTTTGTGGCTGGTTGATAGGAGCGAGGTAGCCTATTGGAGTGGGTTTGGAGAGAGGGTCCGATCGTCAATCCTTGATTTCTAATGGGTCTTCGAGTCACATTTGATGCGTAATTCTGTCATGTTGCTCTTCACTTAGGCTGTCAGATTGTCTTGAGATTCGAACTGACACAATTGTTTGTATACATGATTAATTCAATGAATCTTCTGCTCCTTGATAGCAGTGAAGACGCCTACAATGAGGAAATATCTACATTTGGGCTTTTGAAAAAAAAATTGGGGAGGTCAACCATGTAGATGTCTGCGCGGGAAGGGCGATGGAGGTCTCCAAGTTGAGAACAGAGAGCATGCATAGATTTGCAGGGTTGGAGATCTGCTAAGGAAGTTCCCCTTGTGCTTTTTGCTAGGAGCGCATATCTGAAGGGTTTTTTTTTCAGCGTTGCTCATCTTCTTGTTGACGACATCGTTCACACTCGCCAGACATTTAAGAATCTTGAAACAAAATCTATCAGGTAGACTGTGTCCAAGAGATAGAGTGTTGAGATCGAGGAAAGGAGATTGAGAGGGGGAGAGAAAGGGGGAGTGAAGAGAAGGAGTTGCACCCTCCGGAGCGAATGAGGTGTTCTCGGGCTCATAGATCCATTTTATTCCATAAAACATACAAGTTACAAATGGGGGGATCCAAAAGCCCATTTAAATGAAAGAGTCCTCTTATTTATAGATGATAGGGGGACCAAAAATAAATTACAATGTTACTATTGCTTTAAAAAGGGGCGGTGCATAACACTTTGGTTTTTTGTCGTCGGTGCTTTAAGTTCATCAATCGACGGAGCTCGTCGGTAGGCTGACTGAGGTGGTTGGTTGAAGATCGTTCATCATCCAGCCAGTAGATCCGCTCTTAAATGATCGATCGGTTGTTTCGAAAGATGGGCGGTTGACTGTTTTGGGAGGGAGATAGCCGACCGACTTTTGGACAGTGGATGGTTGGAAGGGTTTTAAGTGGCTTTAAAGTAGCTGGCCGACTGAATTTGAAGTAGTTGATCGATTAAATTTGAAGTGATCGGGGAAATCAGTTGACCATCCAATGGGTAGCCAGCTGAGAGGAGTTGGATGGTTGGCCAATAGATGGCCAAAACATTGGGATTTGGTGACCAGCCAATGGATGGCCACCTGGTGGGATTTTGGTGGTCAAGTGGTAGGAAAGCGAGGTGGCCTAGTTGAGTAGGTTTAGAGAGAGGGTCTGATCGTCGGTCCTTGACTCCCCCGCATCTCCGAGTCACCTTCAATGTTTAGTTTTGTCATCTTGTTCCCTTCGGCTGTCGAATTAGCTTGAGATTCTAGCTGACACATTATTTTGTATACAACAATATAATAATATTGGATAATTACATAAAAACCACCCGAAACATTAATATTTACAAATTAACTGCCAAGATGAATTTTTAAACTACCAAACCGATGTATTTATGTGTGTCACAGTCAAACTATTGAGAATTTGATACAAAATCAAAAACATGGGTTGGTGCCATGAATTTTGATATTTGGGTGAAAATTGGATAAATGGATGAAAAAAGTTGGTTGATTTGTAAATAGCAATATTTGGGTGATCTGTATGAAATTGCGCCTATAATATTTAATAAATTATAGTTACAAAATAAATAACTTTCTGCTATCTTTGCTGGAAACATCAACGAATGAAGTATAATATCATAAAAGATAACACGACATAAATACTAATAATGATCAAAAAAAATTATTGCATAAGCATTCATTCGTGTCCTTGCTGTGTGTGCACCATGTTAGGGCTCAAATTTACATAAAAAAATCCAGACACGATTTGTTCAGTGTAGGAGACGTGTCAGAGCCGTGTCTGTGCCTAAGACAAGGTATTCGTGTTTCATAGATGAAATATATCATATGCTGCAAAAATATACCTTTCCCATTGGGTTCATCTTGAGAAATTCGGGGGTTTTGTTTGAGACACCCATTTCAAAATTCTTTACAACTTCAATCTTTACACCATTGTATTCTGCAGCAATGAGGCCCTTAAAAGCATTTTTGTTTGGCATGCCAGAATGCAAAACCTATAAAAAACAAACGCAGTCACAGTAAGAAACCTTAGTAAACTTTAAAAAGTTTTCAATTAAACGGACATATTACATAATCATAGAATACAATGTGAAAAAAAATAGAACATAAATAGGCTCAAGCATGCAGATTAAATTGCAATTGTGTAAAGTTATCTAAAGAAACGAACTAAGAACAATACTGCATTAAACAGCAAGAGATTGCTCGATGCCATTAAACTCATTAAAAAAATCTAAGGATTTACATGCATACCAATCAGGGAAAAAAAAATATTAAATCTTAAGCAATAATACATGCTACAAGACAACCACTTGTTTCGGATAAAGGAACCAAGACAAGAAGCAAGTGATGATTAAAGAAACAAAGCAACATTTACATGCAGACCACTCAATTCTTATCTATTTACATATCTGAAACATAGATTGTAACTTTTACATATGTGCCATATTTCGATGCATGAAATGATGTACTCCACTATTTAAAAATAATAAAAAAGCGACATTTATAAAATGATAAGAAAGATTTGGGTGGTAAAAAGCAAAATTTCAGTGTTCGATATATAAATACGGATCAATTGGGTGGTATGTACGTAAATGCTATTCCCGTTGCAAAAGAGACAAGGATTGCAGCAACATTTTACACAAACTGTTCAATTAAGCTAAAATGCTCACCAAAGCCATAACTTCGCTGCTCGTCCTCCCGAATCACGGATCTTAAAGCACACAAATCGAGAAAAAAAAGACAGATTCAACAAAGATCGGAGCAACGTGTAAATATACGACAAAACAAGAGGTCTAGAGGGAATAAAAAAAGTCCTTTTTCTTAGTGGCGAGAGAGAAGAAGGAAGTTGGCTATGGAGCGCGGGAGGTAGGAGAAGACGTACCGTCTCCTAGGGCACGAAGAGCTTCGGCGCTCTTAGGTTTTCTATTTACTTAGAGGAGTTTTTGTGAATTACCGAAAATACCCTTTCTTCCAATCCTCTGACGTCTGATTACGACAGTAATTTTAACTAAAAGTACTAATCTAATCAGGACAAATTTAATAAACTTAAAGTTATTTAAAATTTAAATAATATTTGATTTTTTAAAAAAATTATTATATATATTGTTTTTTATTTTAAAATAAATTAAGATTTTTATTTTTATTTTGATAAAATTTTAGGGGTGTTTGGAAGTCTTATTTAATTTAATGAATTTAGCCTTGAATTAAACTTAAATTCAACCAAATATTAAAAAAAATAAAAAATTAAGGAGATTTTCATCTTTTTTTTCATTTATACGACGTAAATCTTAATAATAAATTCGACCTGTGAACCAACTTTATCACTGTTCAAGCAGAATCGTCGTTGACATTTTTTAGCTAAAATTTCTTCTATTGAAGAGTATACTTTTTCTTGGTTGTATCAATTATTCATATAGATTTTAATGAGTTTTCTATACAATTTTTAAATTTTAACAAATTAAATGGGGTTTTAAAGTATATGTTTATCAACCATTGTGAGCCTTAGCTAATGTGTCACTGGGTCCCAAGGGTTTTGAACAATTATTATAATATCCCTCCTGTAGATGTGGGACTAAGGGTCTGCTTGAGGCAGCTGCAGCTTATTAAATAATCTATTGATAAACTGATTAAAAATAATATGGTGATAAGCTACGTGTGGTGGCTATTATAAATTTTTATTTTTTTGGAAAAATCATATTGCTGATATAAGTGAAAATGTTGTGTCTTCAGCGTTTTGAAAACGCATAAACTGCCAAAACATAGTTCACCCAAATAGGTGAGGTGCATTTTTAAAACGTCATCACACCAAATAAGGTATCACAAAAGGGCAGTAAATGATATTGAAATGTTGAAGGTGTTTTATGGAAGTTATAAAAAATAAAGTTTGCGTACATACCCCTAAATTATTATGTATTTACATATTTAACAACTAAATTTTATTTTTTACATACATGTCACATTATCTATGTATAAAAAATCGTATGTACCTTTTAAATTTGAAATGATGATATTTTTTATGTGATATAAAAATTTAGGTAACATAAATATAAAAAATAAAGTTTAGGTGCTGGATATAAATACATAGAAATAGAATGATATGTTAAGTATGTATATAATTTCATATAATCATTTAGCAAATAGATTACACAATTTATCAAAGATAATTACTAAACAAATTACTAAATTTAATATATATATATATATATTATGATAAGTAAAATTTAGAAAATATATTTTAAAATATTTTATCAATTTGATAATTATATATATTTTTTAAACATAAAAAATAATTATTCAAAAAAAATTGTTTTCGATTAGTCAACATATTCATATTACTGTTTAATTTAATCTGTTTTAATATTTATTTATAGGGGCATTCACATACATACCACCCAATTCCTATGTATTTACATATCTAACACCCATTCTTTACTTTCTTTTACATCTATAAGTCCCAAAATTTTCATACCACATCAAAAATACCACCATTTTCTTTTAAAAAGAGGAATACAGTTATTCAATCATTGAGACGTGGCATGTATGCAAAAATTGAAGTTTAGGTGCTAGATATGTAAACACATAAGGATTGAGTTTTATTCATGTAATTCATCTTAATTTATACTATATGTCATAATAAATTAGGAAATTTTAAAGAAATTTATTTTATCTCTAATAAGAAGGTTTTATAAAGGTAAATGTGAGGAAATAGATTAGTGGATATTAAGGTAAGGAATGCATTTATTCTTTCTTTCTGTGTCTTATTCCCTCTCAAAACCCGAGCGCAATTCTTCACCATTCTTCACCGATTATGCTCGTTGTAAATAGAGGAAAACCTATGTTTGATAAATCGAATATGCGGACTACGGCGTGGATAACATCATATCATTAGTTCGTTGGAGCGATCCACACCATCGTCTCTGACTTTCACCTTTGACCCATCCATGATTATTACCAACCAAGAGAAATCCCTTTAATAAATATCACTAATACCAATCAAGATAACAACTAACATCTGATCACTCCAACGACAATTTCTCTTACATATGCCTTTACACTTGGCTAAATAAGTAACTATGTATGTTTTGGTACAAACAAAATATGAGTCAATTGCAGCACAGACCTCTTTAGAAACCTGGAGCGCCTGGAATGTCAATCCAAGTTAGCTCCAATTCGATTTCACCAGCCTCCACATTTCTAAGCCTGAGCACTATTTCCTGAACTATTTTGCCATCTCTCCAAAGAATTGGGCTCTCACCAGCTAGGCAGTTTTGCCTGCATGGCTTCACCGTTGTGATTGTGGTGCCATTGGGGAAATCGGTCGAGCTCATCTTTACTGCTTCGATGAAAGATGTAACCTCAAATTCCGCATCACCCATTTTGTCGTCGCGGCTAAATGTGTCCTTATCATATACTTCCTGGTTTAGAGACAAAAAAGAGAGAGTTAAATTAGAATACTAATAAGTGAGAACTCATTTAGATCTTGTTTGATAGACATTCAAACTACAATAGCAAAAGGAGTGCTCTGGCTCGCTCCGTTCTGCTCCAACATCTATCCCTTGTCTGGTATATGGCCATACCTAACACTATGTATGTAAATTTCCCTAATTTTATTTATCTGACTTGTTGGAGCATCATCTACAAATCATAGTACATGTGCAAAAACCAGAGGTTATTTCTCAATAACATGTCTTCAAAAGGTGATACCTCCATCATCTTTTTAAATTTTCATTTCTTAATCTACTCTTCCAAATTTCAAAATGCACACATACTCATATTTAGCACTATCAGTTTGACAAACTTCGACTTCTTTATTGTAACACCCAAGATCATGAAAAATAAATGGCCAAATCTCAAACTTATAAAATTATCTTTAAGCAGCCATGCCATTATCTAATATAATGCTCCAAAGATTTCTTCCATTAGGAGTCATATCTACCCATTATATCAACATTTTGAACAAGAACCCGCAAAACAGAATATAGCTTTCCAAATCAACTGCATGAAATCATGAAATACATTACATGCATTTTGTGGGCACAGGACGTTAACTTTTAGAATAATGCAGGATACTTTCATTATAAATACATATTACAAGACCCAAAAAAAGAAAAAATATAAATTCAAAAATATACCAACTAGAAAATACATAAATATTAAAACGAAAAATAAAGGAAGCAAAGCTAATAATTACTGTAATAGTAATTAGCCTAATAATTCTAATATTCTCTCTCCAGTTGAAGCATAGATGTTCATCATGTTCAACTTGAATATGAACTCATCAAACAACGACCGAAGAGGATTCTTGATAAGGATATCTACTAATTGACAATTGGATATGACAAATGAAATACAAATCTTGCCAAAATCAAGCTTTTTCTTAATGAAGTGTCTGTCAATCTTTATATGCTTTGTGCGACCTAGCTTAACCGGATTATGGGCACTGCTAATGACGGCTTTATCATCACAGAAGTTGGAGAAGAGCAGAGACTGATATACGTAATTCACGAAACATCATGCATAACCAGAGAGTTTCATAGATACTCAAGGACATGAAATGAAACTCGTCTTCAGCACTGTTCCGAGCCACAACAGACAATTTTTTTACTTTTCCACGTTCCCAACACAAATGAGCAATATCTTGAGGTAAATTGTCAATCATAGATGAACCCGACTCAATCTGCGTCCGTATAAGTAGTGAGGGATCCTATAGACAGCTCGGATATGGTGCTCATATGGATCATGCATGAATTGACTCACAATATCTACTGCGTAGCAAATGTCAGGCCTGTTGAGTGAGGTAAATCAATTTCACCAAAAGTCGTTGGTAGTGATTCTTGTTCACCGGAACCAAATTGGGAACATCGGTTAACTTCTCATTGGGATCCATTAGGACCGTCATTGGTTTGCAGGGGAGAAGGTTATTCTCTCTCAATAAATCAAGCACATATTTGCGCTGAGACAGACAAACGCCTCGAGATGACCGAGTAACTTTCATGCCTAAGAAGTAACGGAGCGACCCAAGTCCTTCATTTCTAATGAAGTAGAAGAATGATTTTCAGAGACTCCAATATTGGTAAATCATCACCTGTTAGTACAATATCATCGACTAGATGTTATGGATAACAATTTGGCTACTAGAGAAATATCGAAAGAAGAGCGTATGATCTAATTGGGCTTGAGAAAATTCATGGTCCACTACTACCTTTGTGAATTTGTCGAACTAGGTCCTTGGGGAATGTTTCAGTCCATAGAAGGACTTTTGCAATCGATCAGTTGTCCCCCGAAAGAAATGGAGTCAAAGTCTCGAGAGGTACATGTACGCCTCCTCTGTGAGATCCAAGAGCAATCCAAATTCAAAGCGAGGGGCAACAAAACCAAATGGTGTTTAATTTAGCAACCAAAGCAAATGTCTCATTATAATCGACTTTGTATGTTTGCGACCAGCCTTCAGTGACCAACCGTACATTATTGTGTTCAACTGATCCATTAGAGTTAAAGTTGGTGCTAAAAATCCAGCGGCACCCTCTACTTTCTTACACGGAGGAAAATCCACAATATCTCACGCATGATTCTGCTGAAGGAAATTCATCTCATTCATAACTGCAACTCTCCAGAAAAGGTCTACTAATGTTGCCTGAATATTGGATGGGAGGTGACGATCAGTCAAGACAGTAGCAAATGATTTGTGGGTCGACGATACACTGTGGAATGAGATATTTTTCCATGGAATAAAGAGAGCATGCCTAATCACATATCTCAATAGGAGAACTCGCTTTCTCATCTAGGTTATGGTTAGTGCTAGATATGTCGCCCGGAGTGGATTCTAGGTCCTGTAAAGAGGCAACGGGCTCCAAAGTAGGAACATAGGGATGAGTGCACTAAGTATAGACACGGTGGGTGGGAGGAGGTTTTGGTTGTATGGTAGGTGGCGGATCTAGACGGATAGAGGGCTCCTTGGATATAGTGGTTAGAGAAATATCCACAATAGTCGGATAAGAAACAGTATCAAAGAAATCTAACTCCTCTTCACATGAGGCAGTGATAGAAAAGTAGGGAACACTTTCAAAGAATAAGACATCGACACTTACATAGAGTTTATTTACGATAGGATCAAAACACTGATAGCTTTTTTGAGTGACAGTATCAAAGGAAGACACATTATATTGATCTTAAATCAAGTTTACTACGAGTAGTTGTGATGTTCCGAACAAAAGTCGTGCATCCAAAAATTTTGGGATCAAGGAAGGCGAAGAACCGATTAGTAAAGAAACATGATATCAAGATAACTAATGGAGTTTTGAAGTTGTGAATTTTAACAGGAACTCTATTGATGAGATAAGTGGCAATAAGCACGACATCATTCCAAAACTTTTTCTGGATATTAGATTGAGACATAATGGAACAAGCCACTTTAAAGTTTCAGTTTTTTCCCTCGGCTACCCTAATTTGTTGATGAGTGTTGGTACATGAGTTATGATGGAAGATGCCCCTTACCAAGAATTTACCTAATATAGAGTTAAAAAATTCACAACCATTGTCAGTTAGAAAGACTTGAATTGACATTTTGAATTGTGTCAAGATAAAGAAGTTAAAGTATTTTAAGGTGACAACTATTTCAAATTTATCTTTTAAGATATAAACTCACGTTATTCGAATGTGTTCATCAATCAAAATGAGAAACCATTATTTATTAATGTAGTTGTGAGTGTAAGAGGGTCCCTACAAGTCACTGTGAATGAGTGAAAAGAAGTGAAAGTGTGTAGGAGTGGGATAAATATGAAACACGATGATATTTAGCTAATTGACAAATCTCACATTTAAAACTAGCAAGGTTTTTATTAGTAAACATCAATAGATACAATTTTTTTAAATATTGAAAATTAGGATAACCCGAACGACGATATAACAACATAATAGGACATTTAATGGATCCAGGAAAACTACAACTATCATAAGACAAGCCCCAGTTCTTAATGCATTTCTTTTGGAAGAAGTAGAGCCCGACTACTCCCTTTGCAGTTCCAATCATCGCCCAAACGGAGATCCTGAAAGACACAAACATCAGAAGAAAAATGAACAACAAAATCAACATCAAGCGTCAACTTACTGACAGATAAAACGTTACACTTCAATAGAGGTACATGTCACACAAATTCCTGAGTTAGACGGATTGTTAATACAACCGACCATTTACCAGCAATGAAATTACATGAGTCAACATCAATTTTAACTGTATATTTCCAGGAGCATGGATAATATGTCGAGAAAGCTTGAGAACATTCAGTCATGTGGTTTGCGGCGCCTGAATAAATGATTCATGAACTAGAAGAGACAAAAGAGGTGATCGTCATAGAAATGGCACCTCGACGGACCGGGAGGTAGATGGGTCGAAAGAGAGTTGATTGTATCCAAACAGCTTGATTAATTGCTCCATCTGACTCTTAAGAGAGTCTGGTGATTCTGGAGTGTTCCAAGTGGGAGTTGGTTGTGTTATAACAGATTCAGATGTCGTAGTGAAACCCTTGGCATAAAATATTGTATGTCGGTTTACTGTTGAGTTTTTAACACTTGTCACGAGTATGGTTGGGTTTGTGACAGGAGTCACAAGTGGAGCCGGTGGCTCGAGATGGCATGGACGAGTGTTGAGTGTTGTTAGTGACCATGGCAGATGATTCAACTGAAGTGAAAATGTTGAGCGTGATAATTCTCTCGCGTCCCTTGACGAATAAGGACACGGGTTGAGATCATTGGAGAAAATTGGAATCGTTAAGCTTATGGGTGGTGATTAGGAAGTTCATGTGATTTTTCAGTTTTCCAGTCTGCGTAGTGATTGAGGTCGGTGTCGATCCTTCGATGGACTCAAGCACACCATCAAAAGGAGGCTCAGTGGTGGAGTACCATGATTCTGATGGAGCCGAAGTTGATATTGGGTTGTCGAGACATAGAAGGATTCCGACTGCATGAGGAAGGGCCGGCGGCGGAAGGAAAATAGGAAGAATCAGTTAAACCTTGGAAAATTTCACATACAACTGCATGAAAGAGGGAAAAAATGTCGTCAATGGCAGGAATTCTCGATTAGGATTTCCATTAGAAGGAGAAAACCCCGACTGGGAGTTGCACTAGAGAGAGAAAATCTGGCTGAATTATTTTTTGGGTGGGATTTGCATTAGAGAGAGAAAGTCCCACTGAAAAATTTCGGGGCCGGCCGCTGGTGAGAAAGGCTACAAAAAACCTACAGAAACAAAATTGCATGTGGCATGCGAATACGGCATAACCTCTACGGTTCAAACCATGGTTCTAATACCATGTTAACTTTTATAATAATGTTGGATAATTTCATTGATTGAAAAAGGGTTATAAATACATATTAGAAGACCCAAATTAAAAAAAAAACATAAATTTAAAAATACACTAACTAGGAAATGCATAAATATGAAAAAGAAAAATAAGGAAGGCAAATAAAAGCTAATAATAACTGCACCAGTAATTAACTTAATAATGAGGCTAATAATTCTAATAGTAGGGTACTCATTATTTTCATATGGTAGAAAGCTCATAATGCTCCTTCGAGGTCTAGGCCAAAAAGACAAGTTGATGTTCTAGAAAGCAAAGATTGAACATTAAAACTTTCTTGACAACTTCAAAATAAGCTAACTAAAATTACTAAATGAATCACAAAGTTCCATATTGTTTATAATTGAATTTTGGCAATAAAAAGTGAAATAATAATGAGTAAGAAATAAAACAGAAGCACCACATGGTATAGGAGAACAGATTCATTATATCAAACAAAAAATGAGTTGCAAGTGTAGAGTGATGGCTCTCATTAGATGACCCAAAATAAACTAATTATGTGTGTGTGTGTGTGTTCGTTTCTTTTATAAGAATTGAGAAGAAAAAAGGAACCGCTAAATGGTTCTAAACCATTCAAAAAGAAAAAATGATGCAGTAACCTGTTAACATAATGACCATTCATCTTGAAACTCTTTAGTTATCAGAAAGAGTTGGCAATATTGTTGTTATAACAAAGATAAACCTACGAGCTTAATTGGCTGAAGATGTTTTGAAACAGAAAGAGTCAAGTCTTCATTCCATTCTGGATTGACATTGTTCTTCTTCACACTGGTCTTTAATTTCTGAAATAAAAAAAAATTGGTGAATGAGACTATCTCTAATTGAATTATAATTTACAGGGAAAAACCATTATGGGCATCATAGTAAGCTAAAAATACTCTATTAAAGTTATGTACAATAAGAGATAGCTGTTTATATTAAAAAAAAAAAATTGTTATAACTTAAGAGTATATTCACTACATTTTAACCACAAAATGCAAAAGAAAAAATGAATTTAATTTAACTATTTGTATAAATTTATGCATATACACATTTCATATATAT
>NW_018164666.1:303210-319793 GCF_001263595.1 Phalaenopsis equestris
TATATATATATATATATATATATATATATATATATATATACAAAATTGCAACTTTTACGGAGCGAAGCATAGTTGACGCTAGTGATCTCCTCATTTAGTAAAAGTTTAAAAAATCTTGTTAAATTTTGATTCATTTTTCTAAAAAAATGAGACAAAATGAATAGTTACAGTGTTAAACATTAACCTTTTCTGTAAACATCAAGCACTATTGAAACACTTTCAATCAACTAACCTCAAAAACAAAATAAAGCCAGATGTATGAAAACAAGTATCCAGTTTCCCATCCCTACCTTCTTTTCCCATTCACGTTAAAAAAAAAAAACTGCTGTAAATCATGGGGTTTTAGTTTCTTAGGTGAAACAAATAAATAAGCAGTGTGTGATGAGCATGTTTATCAATCCACATAATCTTGAATTTGAAAGTTCTTAGCTCATTCAAAGCACAGAAAAAAAATCAAACAGAAAACAATAAAGGCAGTGAAGGATGAATGTAGAAACCTGACGGCCCATCCGGAGAACAACATAGGGATCGCTGCCCGTAGTATCTCGAACGGCGAGGTTGACTCCTCGAATAATCCGAACCCTAAGAAGCCCTAACAGAGATTCCATTGCTTCTTACCCAGAGCCCGACCTCCACCCAGTCTACAGCATCAAGATTAAACACCTTGTGGGCAACTGTTCGACGGGAGAGAAAGCTCGATGACCGGACGACATTAACGTCTACGGCCGGGGAATTCGGCGGTTTCTTCTATCAAGCCACGGCCGAACGTAACTGAAGATCGATGTCACCACCCAGGATCACATCGCCGTGAAGGAAAAATATTCATTTTACTATAAAATTTATTTGTATTTTAATTTGAACTTAGAGGAATTTATATAAATATCATATAATTCTAATATATATATATATATATAATTTAAAATGTATAAAAGAAGAATATATTTCATCTAAGAAAAATAGCATTAATAAATTTTATGTGATTTTAAAGATTTAACAACTAAATATTAGAATTTAGGTGGTAGTTATCTAAATATATAAAAAAATTGTTATAAATTTACTTAATTTTTAGTCATGTAATTCAAAGAAAAGTATTGGATATAATTAAAAATTTGTCATTGGTATTTCCTTCTAAACTATCACTAAGAATGTTAGTATCATCCATTATCATTGAAATTCGTCATGTCAGTAATAAATTTTTTAAGATATGTTATAATGTTATTTGCCTATGTTGAATCTAAATTTATTTTATACATCATGCTCCAGGCATAAAGCGTGGGGACCAAGGGAGAGGAAAGAGAGAAAGAATGAGTGACACAGCGATTGCTCCCAACAAGACAAAACAGTTGTTTCTCAGGCTCTTAGACTTATTTTATATATTAAAATAAGTTGTTACAAGAGAGGCGAATAGTAATGCATAAATAATTGGAAATCTCAAATGATCTCCTTCCCTTTACATGATGACAAAAATCCTCCATTTATAAATTGCAGGGGGTGTCTAAAAAATTACATCATCGCCATTAGGAGTTACATGTTATCATATCCCTAAGAGTTATCGATTATTATTGTTCCTGGGAGTTACCCGTTATTATTGTCCATGGGAGTTACTGATTATTATCGTACATGGGTTACCATTTATTATTGTACCTAGGAGTTAACAATTTATTGTTGTCTTCATTGACACATTTTTGTATATTTTAGACCTTTTCTTATATCTAACCCTTTTTCATTGTTGGGTACAACCGGCAATGCGGCCAGCAAGACACAAATTAATCACAAACATTGAGCTATTTTTTACAACCCTAATCACACACCCGTATGATATTAAGGGTAGGGCGAGATTTAAATCTTGTTATTTATATTAAAATACTCATTTAACTAGAATTTAGTATAATTTTAATCTATTTTTAATTAGTAATTTTAATTGATAATAAATCTTTATAGTTTTGTAGTCAATTAAATTATTTAAAAATACTACTATATTGAAGTTTTGTTGTTAGATATGTAAATACATAGGAATAGAGTGGTACTTATGTAAATATTCTCTTAGTTTTCTTAGAGGCAGCTTTGTCACCACTAATTGATATTTATGTGCTAATCTGTTTTTTAATTCTCCCATTTAGGCTTATTGTCTTAATTTATTTCATCTAATCACATATAATTAAATCATTTTTTTTTTTAAGTGAAGAGAAAAAAGTTCCTCTGCAAATAATTATTGCAGCTTTGGGTTTAATTATGGGAATGTTGACTTCAGCTGATAAACTATAGCTTTTTTTTGTACACGGTCAAAGAAGCCAATGGAATTGACTCCGATCTTATGTTAGATATATATTTGTCCTGCCCACACGACTAATGATCAACATGATGCTTTATTAACAAATAAGCTACCTTTTTAATTAATATTTATATTTTTTTTAAAATTTTTTATTAATGTTCTCCTAATCCATTTGAAAGTCTTCTTCCTTCAATAAACTTGGTTTATTCATAACTAATGTGGTCTCCTCTCATTTAGGTAGCAATAAAACATCTAATGATCGCCTGATTTATCCGATACTTAGAGACTTTGCTCTCATTTTAAAGATAAATTAATTATTATGTGCGGACTCTTGCACAAATGGAGTAGCAATGGATGAGGAGGTCTGGTCATGTACACGTGAATTTATGATGATGTGACATTCTCATTCACTGTTATCCGATGTACATCGAGACATTAACTCATAATATTTTTTTTTTCTTTTTAAGAGGTTGTAAATTTTTTAAGTCATGCACATACCTCATTTTACTTCTTGAGCAAACAAACTTAAATAATCTTTATATAGACAATTATCGAGTTATTGTTTGAGTGTGTTTGTTGCTTGCAATCTCACAAGCACGAATTTGCTTTCATATAGATGATTTATGGGTGTTGAATCCTTTTGAGACGTAGGGTACCATGTTGTTCGTGAGTACATACAACTCGAGAAAAGACATTGTATCATAGAGAAAGCGATAGAGAGTGTTTTTTTTTATGGAACCTTTGCAGTCATATTAAATATTGGTCTTCGGTAAGTCGGAGAGACGCTGCTCCAATGTTTTGATGGTAGACTTCGACGCGGATGTTAGGAAATTGGAAAGTTGACAAATCGGTACAATAATTGAAGTAGTACAATTTGTATTATATGTCACATTTCTCCATATCTTGATGACAGATTGTGATGTGGGTGCCAGAGAATTCAGTGCAATTGACTGTAATCTTATGTTAGATATATATTAGTGCTGCCCACACGATTATGATTAACATGATGCTTAATTAACAAATTAGTTATATTTTTAATTTTATTATTAATGTTCTCCTAATCCATCTGCTGTAGAAAGTCTTCTTCCTTTGATAAACTTAGCCCATTCTTAACTAAGGTTACCTCCTCTCTTTTAGGTAGCGATAAAATATCCAATAATTAGAAGCGTTGCTCTAATTTTAAGGATAAATTTTTATGTGTGGACCCCGCACAAATGGTGTAGCGATGGATGAGAAGATCTCGTTATATACACGCGGATTTAAGATGACTGTCATCCCTATTCACCATTATCCGTACATCGAGACATTAGCTCGTAATAATTTTTTTCCATTTTAAGAGGTTATTAATTTTGAAGTCATGTACTTACCTCATTTTACTACTTGAGCAAACAAACTTAAATAATCTTTATATAAATAATTATTGAGTTATTGTTTGAGTGTATTATTTGCTTGCAATCTCATGAGCACGAATTTATTTTCATATGGATGATCTCTAAGTGTTGAATCTTTTTAAGACATAAGGCACCATGTCGTTTGTGAGTACATACAACTAGGTAAAAGACCTCGTATCGTATAGAAAGCAATAGAGAAAGATGAATAAGTGTTTTCTGAGTGAACCTTTGTAATCATATTAAATATTTATCTCTGGTAAGTGGGAGAGAGGCTACTATGGTGTCTTGATAGTAGAATTCGATGAGAATGTCGGGTATTTGGTAAGCTGTTAGATCAATAACAAGAATTGAGGTGGTACAACTTCTGCTATATGTCACATTTCTCTAATATTTTGATGAAAGATTGTGTTGTGGGTGTCAGACAATGTTGGTTGATGTTAGGTTTTGCTAACACGGTGATCATGTGTGATAACTGTGTAAAAATCGAGTCTTAATTATCATGTGTCGTTTTTAATGAGGAATTGATGAATATCCTTATCACTCATGAAAATTTTGTTATAGTCATGATGGTTTCTTCTAATATTTTTCTTGGCGTGGGTGGGTAAGGTTGTCATTTCGACGAATATGAGGGCGAATGGATTGACATGCGAGCTCGATTCGACCAGTTTAACAAATGGGTTAGTTTTAACCACTTCAGGAGAAGACCTTGATTCAACTACTTCGGCAGGTGAACTTGATTCAATGAGAGAAAATTAGCAAAAATTCATGATACCCATTTTAGTGTATACACTAGGAAATTTATCTTAGCATTTGCATCTAACGCTAAAACCTTATACTCTCAGGTGATATTACTAGTATAATCGTATCTCAAATTCCAATTCTAACAATATATAAATCTGAAGTCAACCACCATAATAATTAAAATAAAGAAACATGTAGAACACTTTGACAATTACTTTTTCACAATTCATGCCATCCACTTCCCCTCCAAGTCAAAAATCCCCCCTCTCAAATACTCCACAAACCCAGCTAATCTCCTCCAGACCAATCTTATCAAGAAGAAAACTTCAGTTGCAGAAAATGAAAGAAGACACCTTCCACCATGAAACCTTCAATCCCACCCACCCTCCCATCCCTCTTCATAACAAAAACGAAATCTCATTAAATCCCCGAACTCCAAACCAATCAGCACCGAACAATCCCGACCTCAATCCGAACAAGCAATCCCTTCAAATCAAACCAAAAGTCACCAGCTTTATCCATCCATCTTCTTCCTCTTCCTCGCCATTACAGAGCTCCAGAAAACACAGAAACCAAACTCGGAAACCTCATCCTGCCACCTCCACCATGTCCCTTTCCCATCGCTTTTCTGCAGAGCTTCCTCAATCCGCAAGGCTTCACTCTCTCCAAATTCGCAGAAGCAAGTCCTGCGGAGACGGGAGATCATCTTCTCCTCCCGACGATTTCGACACCATGCCGAAAAAACCGATTTTTGATCAGCATCAGAACGGCATTCACGTTCTGTATCAAGACTGCAGCAACAGCAGCTCCGACGACGCAGATTTAGAACCAAATTCTTCCCAAGACGAGACCTTTAAATGCAGCGCACTGTGTTTGTTCCTCCCCGGCATCTACAGGAAGAAATCAGCACATCCAACTCAATCTGAACCGAACAACACAGAACTCGAATCCGCAGACAGAGCAAGCACGGCTTCAAAAGTAGCTTCATTTGAGAAATTTGAGTGCGGTTCATGGAGTTCTCCGGCGAATCTAGAGCATGACGAGAGCGGGCCTCTGTCATACTTTGATCTGCCATTGGAGCTCATAAGGTGCAGCACGAACGAGAGCTGCTCGCCTGTGAAAACCGCATTTGTTTTCGATAAGGATTTGAAGGGGGTTTTGAAGAAGAATTCTGTCTCGAGATTGGGATCGAGGAAGTCTTGTGAGTCTAACAACAGACATGTGAGGTTCTCTACTTCGTCTCCTACTTCATATCCTGCTTCTCCTACTCTGTCTCCCTGTATTACACCGAGGTTGATGAAGGCCAGGGATGAGTTCAATGCTCTTCTTGAAGCTACGGGTGGGTGATATTTTTGAAGGAAGATTTACATATATACCAATTAATTTTTTTGTATTTACATAAATAACACCTACACATCCATAATTCTATGCATAACACCCAAATCTTTAACATTATTTTAAAATAACAAAATCCCTATCTTTTTAAAAATAAAATATATATTATCATGCATATTTATGTATGTAACACCCAGGTTTTATAAGTCTAAATATTAAACTTTGGGTTATAGAAAAGTAATCACATAAGAGCTTTGTGGTATATATGTAAATTTACCTATTTTTTAAGATTTACATGCATACCGCCCCATGTTTATGTATCTAACACAAAAACTCAAATTTTATATAAATGACAACTTATTTATGCATGAAAATGTGTATTTCATTATTACAAGTTAAAATACTAATGTTTTTGATGTGATGCCGATGATTTGGGTGGTATAAATATGAAAAAAATAAAGATTAGGCGTACGATATGTAATATATAAGAATTTGGTGGTATGTATGTAAATGCGCCCTTTTTTGTTATTGTTTGGCAAGGCTTGTTGTGTGTGAGAGGTTGATTTTGTAATGCCCCCACCCAATCAGATGGCAATGAGGTTTAGAGTCTGTTTGGGGTAGCTTGTGTGTTTCAGGATAAGCAGCTTGTGCGTTTCAAGATAAGATAAACAACTTATGCTGAAACGCGGCCTGCAGGCCGGCCGCGGGGGTCGACCTGCAGTCTGCGTTTAGTGTAAAAACCCAAACGCAATTTCAGATAAGCTGGCGAAACGCGTGAACCAAACGGTATGACGGCTCCGACACTTATAAGCTGCCCCAAACAGACCCTTAATATACATTGAAAAATTGAATAAAAGCTTGGCGTTTATGCTTGTTTAATGTTTAATATCAAAACTAGAAGTAAAATTTTGGAAGATTTACATAGACACCAATCAATTCCTATGTATTTACATATCTAGCCCCTAAATTTCAATTTTCGCATATATATGCTGCCTTTATTATGAATGAAAATGTATATTTCATTGTTAGGAAGCCAACATAATGAATTTTTTATGTTATGTGAAAGTTGTAGGTGGTATAGAGTAAGAAAACAAATAAAGTTATTAGAAATATAAATACATAAGAATTTGGTGGTATGATTGTAAGTGCCCAAACAACTTATTCGTGGGCTTTAGTTGTGATTTGTTAAACCCTTTTTCCAATGGGAACTCTTTTAATAAATTTTCTTTGCATCACATTGTTTATTCATGCTAATGCTATTGAATCATCTGCATGTAATGCTTAGAGGTGGTAAATAATATAATCATAGAAGTTAGGTGGATGATAATAAGGACGTGTTTGGGGTAGCTGCAACATATTAAGAAGAAGCTGTGAAGCTTTTAAAGAATAATCAGATGTTGCAAAAAACTGTAGTGGTTATTCTTTTTGTTTTTTGTTTTTTTTTGAAAAGTCAGACGGCGGCTAGAAGGTTGTCACCGCATCTAGCCAGAACCGATCGAAAAACACTGAATTCAGCGGTAGTTTTTTTAAAAAAGGCTATCAGAACATAGTTTATTCAAACGGGCAAAGCGCTGCACCGATACCAAATCACTGCCCCCAAACGGACCCTAAACGACCAACTTGTATGGATCAAGCAAAATGTGGTAGGTAACCAAACATTGAATCATCTCTATGTAAATTCAAATGCAGTTTTGTAATTTTAAAATTGCAATTGATTTTTTTTTTTTATGATAAATAAAGGTCGATGAAAGAAACTTAATCACCAAGTTTTAAAATTGTTAGATGTGGAGTGTGGGAGTGGATGAGTTTAGGATTTATCATTTTGACTATAACACCGACACGTGTCTTTCTTTAAAGAGCTCATGATCATACAAAGTCATTATGTTATTAAGAAATATTCATCAATAGTTATGATTAAATTAGTCAATTTTTCAACATGAAATGTATTCATCTAATAATCATTATATATTAGAAGCATAAAACCTTATTATATTAATGCTCAACATAAATCGAATTTATTTGTACAAACTTTATCTATTAATAATATTATTGACAATTTAATTATCTTTTTAATGCAACTTTAAGTGGTACACATGACTTATAGAGTAATGGGTCTCTTTGGGGCAACTGAAACTATTTGAAAAAGTAATTGTGAAGCTACTGCCGATAAATTGTTATTTTAAAAAGTGCGGTGAGTTCTAATGTTGTTAGTAGGCCGCAAGGGCTGGAGTCAGGACTTGCACGAGCTATGGATGATGTAGGCAGTGGTTGGCCACGTAGACCGTAGTGGTGAGTAGCAACTACCTTCGTAGGACATGAAGGTAGAAGTTAGGAGCTGCATAAGTTGTAGATCATGTAGGATGGAGTTGACATGTAGGTCTTAGTGGTGAGTTGTAATGATGTCCATAGGTTGCAGGAGCTAGAGTCAAGAAATGCATGAGTGTATGTGAGGTACGTTGTTACATCACCTTTCAGGATGTATTGTTGCACCGTTTTTGGGGTACACTGCTTCGTAAATTGTTTCATGACTCTGCAATGTTAGTTGTTGCTTTGATCTTCATCACAATGATCGGATGACGACCGATGGAGACTATAGGCGATTGATGGTGATCGGAGGCGACCGACAAGAGGTGATCGACAATGGCTGGAGGTGGTATGCGGCTACAAAAGTAGGAGGCAACTTCAGCTCCTCTCCAAGCTTCATGATCTCTCCCCCACTCTCAAAAGAGGGGTAGGGCTCTATTTATAAAGTCTCCGTTGTAATTAATGAAGGAACATGAACCACTCTGATCGGACGACCCAAAGAGATTCCCTTGATCATACATCATTTGATAGACATTTGAGAACCCTAATGATGTGATAATTGAGTGATCATTGCTCATTGGATTTATCTTGTCGAGAATATCGATTTGACTATAAGATTGTCAAATTTGACATTATTTTCATCTTCCAACTATGCCCAAAATACTTCCAAAAGTAGTTTAATAGCTTGATTTGATTTGTATTGGACCAATTTTTTTACCATTGGGTCTCATCGTTGAGTTTGTTAGTTTGACTATAATTTGTTGAAATCAAAATTCTAGATGTCTGTTAATAAAAAATTGAACGTTTATTGCTCAAAAGATAACACAGAGATTTGTGTCATGTTTCAAGATTCATGTCGGATGATGAGTATTTGTTATTGACAAATTGTTCCTAAAGGTGCAGTGAGCGTGGATTATTCTGCAGACAAGAAAATGAACAGCACACAGAGAAGAAACCCACATTAAGGCGTCAATAATATGGAATGCACAAGAGAGTTTGTGAACCAACATGTATAGGAACTGAATGATCAAATGTTAGATGTCATCCAAGAGGGACGGGCTTAGGTGAGAGAATAATATCCCCGAGAGGAATGGCCATCATCTAATTGCCAAAAAGCTAGAAGGAGACTCCCAATATTTTCAACAGTGTCGGATCAACATTGATCGATCAAAATCAGTTCCAACGTACGGGGGCTCTTCAACAGCCAAGGAATGCATTTTCTCTGCAAATCTTTGAGGCCGAGACGCAAGAGAGGTTCAAGGTCCCAACAATGGAGCCCTATAAGGGCAAGAGCAATTTGACCGATCACATATCCTCGTTTGAGTAGACTACATGCCTATCGAGGATCATCGATGCTCTGAAATGTGGTTTATTTTCTTTTCCAAATTGAGGGAGTCGATCCTCAAGTGGTTCGACGCATTGTCGCCGTAAATGATTACACATTCGCTGACTTTGAGCTGTTGTTTGTGGCACAGTTTGCCAGTGCCCTAAATTCTCGAAAGAATTTGTAGGCCCTGTTGCAAATTTGAAGGGGACATAAAAAGAGCATTCACTTGTTCATCACGCGCTTCCATAATTAGTTGTTGGAATTCTGGGATTTGGAGGACTCAATAACTCATGCCGCCATACCCAATAAGATTAAATCCTGAAAATTCAAATTTGGCAAATCCTAAAGTAGTAAAATTATGAAAACTGCTTGGCATGTTTGTAATTAAATTATGCTAAATCCTATAAACTATCTGACAACTTTAGCAGAATTTACAGCTATAATTCAATGAAAAATAAAATTCAAAGCATTAACATTCATAGAAAATTTAAATTTATCTTACTGAGATATCAAATTAAAAGAAATATAATTGAGCATAAGTAGATGAAAAAAATATTTACATTAATTAATAAATAAGTATACAAATTAATAACTTATATTTATTAAAACTAATCATTTATTTAGTAATTATTTAATATTAATAAATAATTATTTATTAATTATTAATTATATAATTTAAGAAATAGTTAGAATCTTTTTAAATAATTTAAATTTTAAAAATATATTTTTATTCGTTAATCAACTATTAAATATTTACATATAAATTTTATATTTATAAGTAACACTATAAAAATTAAATATCAATTTTTGGTTATTAATCAATTTAATTAATAAAATTAACTTAAATAAAAAAAATAATTAAAACCACAAACTCTCCGTCTTCCTCAAAAGTCAAAACCCTCGCCTGCGAAAAATTCTTCCCTCCCACCTCAGCCCAAAACCCTCGCTCATTTTCCTCCCGCTCTCTCTTTCGCCCAAAACGATCGCCTTCGTAAAAGATAGCTTGGAAGGCTACGACGGGATCGTGGTGTACGGAGACCACCAGAACTCCCATTTTTCTCATCCTTCCGCTCCGCTCCTAACAGAAACCACCAAGGAAGGAAATCCTGTTCTCGCTATTCTTCCTCTTCGCTCGTCCCAGATTTACTAAATCCGCCGATGCACCGGGGATTTGCGATGCACCGGGAATTGGCGTCATTTCTTACCGGAGCTAAGGATTTACTAAGGCTTTTGTTGCCGTTTGGCGGGATTTAGCTCAAATCATTTGTAAATCCTGCTTAAAACTGGCTACCAAACAGTCCTGAAGCGCGCTTCAGCCCCGATAAATCCCTTGAATCTACCTTCCAACGGGATTTACTAAATCCTGGATTTAAGGCAAAACTGAGGAGAAACGGGATTTAAGATGCTGTAGGATTTAACGCAGTCATTTCTGTAATCTGGCAGGATTTAGGTTAAATTCTGCCACCCTTGCTAACCCATATTCTATCTAATACACCATATCTGCTGCGGTGGCGAGGCGCAATGGCTGCCAGCGACGAACTATTCTCTATGGATATTGATGTCGTCCAGGATCCACCCAAGCCTTCTCGTTTCCAGCCCAAGGTGAAGGGCAAGGACAAGGTGAAGGCCGAGGCATCATCGTCACCATTGTTGGCTCTTACACGAATGCCACCTGCAGCAGAGTCCATTTCTCATTCGGTTAAAATGGAGCCCTCTGAAGTTGCGTTTGTTCCTTACTGCAACGGCGTCAACAGAACGACCAACGGAGTAGAGAGCAGTTCGATGGATATTGAGGATGAGGAGGATGTGGTGGTTCAGGAGCTCGATGTATACATAAATCCATATCTTGATGCAGACACTAAGGTACTAACAAATTTTATTATATAGTTTTACATTTTGCGATGAAGTTTGATTTATTTATCACCACTGTTAATACCTAATTTTGTGTTTTTAATATTTATATATTTTTATACATCATGTTTGAAAATTGAAATAGTGTTTTGTCCTTGAGTATCATGCTTGAACTGAGTTTGAAATGCTTATATATTATGAAAAAATCCAGCCCCTAGTAATTATCTAATTGCGTTTGAATTTTTTAAGTATTTATATAATTTATAACTCGATGAATCCTTTTTTAACAAATTCTTAAACTAGTAGATGCGTTATTCATTTATTTACAACAACAAGAACCCTTTATCCCACTAAGCTGGGTTGACTACACGAATCATTTTTCTCCATTGTGTCCTACTGAGAGTCATATATTCATTTAATTCTAATAAATGAAGTTTTTTTTTTTAACATGCCCTGATCTTTTTAGGTCTACCTCTACTGTCTTAACATAATTCGAATCTAAAACATCTGCTCTCCTAACTGTATGATCATATGATCAATGTTTAATGTGACCAAACCATTTAAGACGACTTTCTCTAATTTTGTCTGCTACTGGAGCTACACCAATGCTTTCACAGATATATTCATCTCACATTTTGTCTCTCAGTGTAAACCAATCATTCATGTAAGCATTTACATGTCAACAACACTTAACTTAGTTTCATGCTTATCTTTTATAGGCCAACATTTACACCATAAAACATTGCAGGTCTTACCACCATCTCATAAAATTTTCCTTTCAGTCTAAGCGATACTTTCTATCACACAATAGGCCTGATGCATTCCTCCACTTGAATCATCCAACTTGAATTCTACTAATAACATCCCCATCTATATCACAATCACTTTAAACAAAGCAATAGGCTCGTTGCATTCTTTTGTTAATTTAATATTTTATTTTTAAAAAATCTTAAATCTAAAACAAAAAATTAGTTTGGGATCTAAAATTTAGTAATATGTTGTTACATGAAACCAACTTTGGAAAATTCTTGGAAGTTGTTTGCTAACTATTAGCCATTCAAAAAGTTCTCATCAACATAATTAGCGTAATCCCAACCATTTGTGGTCGGTGTTATAAATTGATTAACGATATTCTGATTTATTTTTACGTCAAGTTTAAAAATTATAGTTTACATTCAAAAATCATGTTTTTAAGACATTCATATTTTTTTGTTTGTACTATATATATATATATATATATATATATATATATATATATATTTATTTATTTATTTATTTATTTATGATTCGAATAATTGTCTCTAGAAATATTGTTTAAGTTCAACCATGATTTTTATTTTTCATTTCATTTAGTTGATCTACATTGTTGATTTACTGATTTTCTTTTCTTGCAGTTATATAATATGCAACATCTAGAAAGGCCTTATTTTCGTCCATACGAAATGAATGAAAGATGCAATGAGGTAGATTTATATTAAATATCATATTTGTGGTCTTTGAACTAGTGCTTGTCTTTTTATTATTATTTTCTTAATGTGCTAGAGTTTTCACAAAAAATTCATAAATGTATGTGTTCTGAACTTCTTTAAAACTGTATTTTTTTCAGGTTTGGATTAACCCAAAATCATCACAAATTGAAATTCAATTGAGTTTTGACACAGACAATGAAGAAAACTATGACCTAGAAGTTGATGATAATTCGATGATTACTACACTGGTTGGTGCCAATTTAACATGGTTTTTTACGACTTAAAAGATGAAACCTTTGTTATTTATTGGTTCATGAGCTTCTTGAGCTGCTTGTTCTTGTTCTGTTCTTTTGCTGGTTAATGTTTTGTCCTAACTGTCGTATTGCTTAAATGGTTGTTTATTATTTATCCTCTTATTACACATAAGTTTCATCTCTCTTGCTGGACTCCAGAAGAAATGAGATTTTAAACCCAAAATTAGAATTGATAAACGAGAAATTTAATAAATTTATATTAAATTTGATGAATTTAACTATCAAATTGAGTCTTTAACATTTAGTAAGGAAAGCTCCTATGGTATATATTATTAATCTGTAATAAGTATAATCATGAAGTAAAAAAATATTATATTATCTTTACAATGAATATACCGAAACTTATATGGATATGCCTCTCTCACTTTATCAACAAATTAGAAATCCTCAAGTAGACTATAATAAACTGTACAATAAATGTTGTTGATGATGGTATTGAATTTTAGCTTTAAGTTCTAATACTTCTCTTTCATCTACATGTATGTTGGTCTGTTATGATTTTTTTCAAACTTTTTTCTTATTTAACAAATGTTCAATGAAGCATATCATTGAAATGCTTTTTTCACATTAATATATAAAGTGTTATTTTCAGAATTTCCTTCCTTCTTGGTTCTTATTTGCTTTTTTATGAAAAAAAAAAGTATTCAGTACTTTCCTTCAAATGTTTTTATATGATATTAAATATGTCAAACTTAGTAGCCATTTACTGTTTAATGCCCTAATTTTTTTTATCTTTATTGTTTGTAGACATTGTTGTCATCCTCAAAGCCTTTTGCAAATGATGTTGCTGTTGGGTTCCTCAAAGGAAATAATGTAAGTCCTTATATTTATATGTATTTTTTCTCAATTCATATATACTGTATACCATGTTCTGGGGTTCTTGTTTTGAGGGAAATGACGAACTAAGCTGTTTTATTTATTTATGAATTCTTTGGAATTAGATGGTTGTTTTATTTTCTGTGGCTTTGTTTTGCAGTTTTATGTGACTCCTTTGCATGAAGTGGTCCAGTTTCGGCCATCAATGTCTCAGATAAATGGAGTTCAGAAGATGAGACAAGGTGGTCATCATCTACAATCTAATTTAAAGCCGGTTGAAAATGTTAAGGAATCCTTACAGGTATCAAATAATAAGGTAAAATGCAGTAAAATATTTCAATTTTGTCGTTTCTATTGATTTTCTATTAGAGATTAACATTATTTATATGCTTATAAACTTAACTTCTCATATAGTATCATTGTCATTTACTCCTTACATGATATTACTGTCATTTGTTAACATATCTGTTATAACGTGTTTAGGGAAAGGTCATGCAGGACGATGCAAAAGAGGCTAATGAGCTCATCAATACTGATGAGGTGATACGAATCAACCATTTACACTTACATGTTCTTATTGTTTATGTTGTGGCTTTTTATAAATCATTGTGCATCTTTAATAATAAACCATAGTGAATAAAGAGTTGTTGAATATATTTTCTTTACGACCAATCATGCGACCATCTTATCAGCTTGTTAGAAGCCTATTCTTATACATGCTATCCAGTCGAAACATATGTCACGGTGGTTGATGTTCGATAATAATATTATAGGATAAAATTTATATGCGCAATTTTCTTTGTTATTTCTACAAGCAAGAGACATTACCTATTATAATTCTGTAGGAGAAGAGTTCTATCAAACCCAAGAGCATTGATGTCACAAAAATATATATTTAAATTATTTTGAAATTTGCTAAGGTTATATTTTATTTAATTTGTGCTTATGGGTTTATTAGATATATTTTTAGGTTCATATGAGAATGACTTTTAAATTTGAATTGATAAAATTGCTTTAATTTTTGATACAATTAGATTAAATTTAAATTATTTGATCTTATCATTATAACCTTATTTTGTATGAATAGGATCTCACTGTTTGTTTTTGGATCTTTGATTATGGATATTTTTATTGGATGAATGAAATTATTAGCGGGGCCAGTTATGAGTTTTTTCTCTTGATCCAATTTGTATATATAGATTATGCAGATCCTCTTGAGGCCAATTCTTAATCTTTGAGTATGACATTTTCATTTGTTTTTGATATTTTTTGATTTGTTTCCATTTTTGTTTCAATTTTGACCTGTAATTTACGTCTTTTATCAAACATGCAGCCATGGGTTTTACTGGAGTATCATGCTGGTGATAGTACAAATTCATTAATTTATTCGGAAAGGGCACTTACCGATGGAAGAAATCGTATGCCATTAGATATGAAGCTGTAAGCTTACCTACACTTATCGACTCATGGTTTTTGGAATTAGTATTAGCGTGCTTGCTGTATGTTGTTCATTTACTAGGCTGTTATTGTTTTGTTTTGACTTTAATTATTGTATTTTAATTGCTCTCTGAAGGCCTGATTATGTCAACTCCTTTGACCCTGCAACATCTGGCTGCATGAGGAAAACTATTGGCTCTTTGAAAAGGTACTTTACTTGGAGTCAACAACTAATCAGTTCATGTTACTGTTTTATGCATTGAACTTGAGTTAAATTATTTTGTTGTTACAATGAATGCATGTATTTTATTTCCCAATTTCTAGAAAACTTTATAATTGCATGAATATAACATTTCTTGAACTCCAACTTTACCACTCCAACCTTAAAATTATCCACCATCCTCTTTTATGGAACCAAAGACAACAAACATTTCTTTGTTTAGAATTTATTATCTCCCATCTTTTATCATAGTTATTTCACATCTCTCATTTTCTCATTTCTTAATAAATCATCAAAATTTGCTGTTTTTACTTTGCTTATTACCTTATTTTCTAGACTAATTGCTTTCTTATAACTATTGTACTTCATTAATGCTTTTTGGCTCACTTAAAATCACATTTATTTTCTTTGATAAATTTTTATGCCTCCTTATTTCAGTACCTCTCTTTAATTATGATCTATTCAAAATTCCTTTAACATTTCTATGCAAAAATTCTTAATGCAGCTAGCAGTTTTATGATACATTAACTCTGGTTCAATTATAGAATCCTTGTTTACCTTTCTTTTCTGATCTTGGTAAGTTAACGGCTATTCATCTTTCGACTTACATCATCCTAGTGTAAGACAAATAGAACCTATACCCATTTAATAATATTATGTGCATTTGTCCATATAGAATCAAGAACATCCTCTTTTAGTTGTACTGAATTGTTTTATACTAGTATTTTCTTGTTATCAATTTATTTTGTTATTATTTCATCTTTAATTTCTAAACCTCATTTATGACCTATTTGTAGTTTTTTTTTTGTTTTGTCTTGTTTCTTTGATAATAACTTAAATCCATTGAATGATTAATGAAATTTTGTCAGTCTCTTATTTTTTGTGTTAAATGATATTGTAGGGACTTGCTCACAAAGCCTTTAGAAGATCGTCTCAAGCAATGGCTTTCTGAGGTTTGGGTTGTTATTTCATTCATACATGCTTACATATACATATATAGACACACACACATATACATATTCCATTCATACATACACATGTATATACATACGTATGTACACATACACACTCAAACACACACACACACACACACATATATATATATA
>NW_018164666.1:319826-330580 GCF_001263595.1 Phalaenopsis equestris
CACACACACGTGACACAAGCCTTGGCCTGTTTGTGGCGGGCTGAGGTCAAGGATTCGATCCCACCGTGGCGCGGGGGCTTTGGAATATTAGGCACATGAACAGGCAACCCATCATAGGTGCCGCAACGCAAAGGAGAAGCGGTATTTTGGGCCCACAAGACTCGAATACCATGATATTTATATATATATACAGTTAAACAGAAGTGCTCCAATAAAAGAAAATTTTGTATGTATGTATGCACACACCTATTTTTTGAAATCGACTCCGAAAACTTCTTCACTTAGTTATTCCTAGGAGTTGTAAAATTTACCCTGAAATAAACTTGTGAAATGATCCAATACTTGAATAATTTATTATACACAGCACATGCATGAACATTTTTTTGAATTTTTATGTTTTGAGTCATAATTTTCGTGAAAGGCTTGTACTTTTTTAACACATTTACTGATCTTCTTGAGCAATTAGTGGTAGAAAGTATGAAGAAAATTAATAGATGCTATTCTTATTTGAAATTGATCAAAAATGGGCAACTTCGCTAGGTTATATTGACAAAATGCCCAGATTGCCGCATAAGAAGAGAAAATAGTGCTATTAGGGAACCACTACAATCAATGCAATATTCAGTAATCATTTGTAATATGCTTGTTTATGTTCATCTATTTAAATAATTAAATGAGCTTGAATTAAATTTAAAACTCGACATATTAATGAACTCGTTTGAACATTGACATGTTTTTTCATGATTAATATGGTCATTCACAGGTAGCTTGATAGGAGCTTGATGAAATGCTCATTTAATTACGGCTTAAATGTTGTTTTTATAACTAATTCCACATTATATATGAATTTTCTTTTTTTCTATGCACAGTAAAAGCAAGTTAATTTACCATAAGTATGAATATGGTGATCATATTGAGAAAACAATTAGACTAGTAGATTATTGTTTTTCTTCTGTTGCAGGGGCCTCAAGTGAATCGTTTTACTGCTCTGCTGCATCTTGCTCCTA
This sequence comes from Phalaenopsis equestris, assembly GCF_001263595.1. Lineage (NCBI taxonomy): Eukaryota > Viridiplantae > Streptophyta > Magnoliopsida > Asparagales > Orchidaceae > Phalaenopsis > Phalaenopsis equestris. The sequence continues at coordinate 320,834 of NW_018164666.1, forward strand.
ATGATTCTGTGGAGGATGTTCTTACACAGCTTCAGCGTTATGCATATTTGGTACAAGGCCTATGGGTTTCTAAAAGTTCTTTATTTCATGATGGACTCCCAGCTCTGTATAGAGATTACATCCTTCTGCAATTTAGTAAACTGCATGCCGTCCATGATAGCAAACTGAAGGTAGTAAAACCTGAAGATCTTAGAAAAAGTTTGCTAAAACCGCTGGCTGTTGAAAGACCTTTGCTTCAAGATTGGAAATTTAAAGAAGATACCGATTCATCATTTATTAAACAATATCCTGAAATTGTTAAAGAGCAAGAACTCGCTTGGTCTGTTCGTGAGAAGGAAATCTTGGAATCCTTGCCTGCTGGTGGAAGAAGCTTTTCTTCAGTGTTGAAAAACTATGCAAATCTGGGCATATCATCCAAACCCAATGGTTCGATCGAGCCGGGACACAATAGAGATAGAAGTGATTTGAAAAGTTCTGTATTTGCAAATATGCCAAATAAGCGCCAAGAACCTCTTGCAAAATCTATTTTGGAACTCTTACACCTTTACAAGGTGCTCAGGTAATGAACCGGGGGTTTATGTGCAATTTTTAAGATCCCTCGAAGCGGTAAGTTATAAAATCTGATATGGAGAGATTATGTTCTTGTTGCAGCCTTAATTCGATCATTCAAGGATTGCAGGGAAAGACGAATGCTGGCTCAGCTGAGGTTCAAAGTGCTGCAGATCAAATTGCTTTGAAAATTCATGACATATATGTGTTGAAGTCTTTGGGGAAACCAACATTGGATCAATTCAGGTTGTATTAGTTTGTTGTGATTAGTTTCACTGTTTCAGTAAGTTTCTTTTGTTTCGTGGCTGTAACTATAATATCTATTTTTTAAAAATTTATTTTTTGCAGGAATGTTGTTATTGAATATTTCATTGGCAAGGGGCGAAATGCAAAGGTTAAGAAGCAGGAAATAAAATTAGCTGCTCAGTATCGACTGAAAAGGGTTGTTTCTGATGTTGATTATGGTCAGGTAAGCTGAAATTTTCTTGTTTACTAATATACTTAGATTAGCTCCTAGTCTTATACCTCACAATTTCTTTTTTTTTTACATATCTAACACCTAAACATTCATATTTGCATGCATACTGTTAAAGCCTTCAACATCGCATCAAAAATACACATTTTTATCCCCAAATGTAAATGCCCAAATGACACAAAATCCTTGTTTTGTCAGGTTATGAATGAGCTTTGCGTGTCTAGCGGAGGATCATGGATGCTTAAAAGTGGTGCCTTGAAATGAAGCTGGTCACTTGCTTAACCTGACTTATTTTTGTAATTGTTGTAAAATTTTATGAGTTTTTTTCTGTAATTTTGAAATGTCTGTTTTCCTTATACATGTATATAGGGTCATTACTCATTAGTTTTGTTTATTAGATTTATATATTTGTTTTGACATTTTGAATCAATAATATTTACTAATGATCTTTATCATTTAATATTTGTAGCTATGAGCTTTGTTGATCAACTTTCTTTCAGTTAGCTATATTTTGTCATAAAAATTTATATTCAAAATTATAAATTACAAACTCGAAGATCATTAATCGTTGGAAAATCTCTTCATACTTTGGTTTGGATCGTGATCAGATCGAAGTAAATGAGCCGAGCTATGAGCTAAAATTTTGAATCGAGTTTTTTTCGAGCTGATCTAGCTTGACTCGAAAATTGTTTTGAATTTCGGCTCTGATAATGATCAGATTGAAACAAATGTGCCGAGCTATGAGTCAAAATTTTGATCGTATCTATTTCGGGCCGTTCTAGGTTCGACTCAAAATCGGATCGTTAACAATCCTATATTTAACCTAATACACTCTATTTAACTCCAAGTTTGGTTACCTTCGACATATTGCTTGATCTTTAAAAGTTGTTATTCATCATCATCTACTTATAACTGCCATGGTTATATGACGTATCATCTTTTTTAAGTGTTATACGGCTTAATTCAATGGTGCCAATAAGAGTAAATCAGTTGTTAATGCGACTGAAAAAAAGTCGTCAATGGAGTGATTGGAGGTTAATAATTAGGCTTCGTTTGAAACAGCTTCACTGTTGAACAACTTCGTTTGAAAATTTATCTTTCTCCCAAACAAACTTTGGGAGATGTTTGTGTCATGCTATTTCACTAAACGAAAAATTTTTCAGCCGTTGGCATTCACTCCAACCGAATGAAAACTCTCTTAATGTATCTTTCAACTAATGTTTGAAGGTAGCATAATTGCATGCATCATGACATTTAAGGATAACAAAGATTAGGCATGTCTCCATAATTTATGCTGATTTGTTTATATTTTGATTTAAATTAAAACATGTTTAATTAATGCAATTATTTTTAAAATATTCAAAACATGTTAGAAGTGTTTTGAGTATTTAAAAAGAAGTTGATTTATTTTTACAAATAAAAAATGAAAAAAAATATAAAAATTATAATAACCAAACTTATTTTTAGAAGTACAAGAACAAAAAAAAAAAAGGAAAATGTGTGATGTCAAATGGATGGGTCATATGGGTTTGTTTTCGATCGATCTTTAAAATCTAACCGACCGAGCCAATCATGCCGATTAAAAACCAGTCCAATTATGCTGACTGGTTCCACCAACTTAATCAAGCCAATAGAAGAGCCTTATTAAACCAAATCATGCTAGCCAAACCAAATCGTTTATAGGACAGCCGAGCAATCTGCTCATGTATATAAAATATCCAAAATATCATGTAGCATATCCATTAAAACATGGGCAAAGATGTAATATTATATATTTACTCACTTGCATATAAATAGAGGGAACATATTTGAGAAGGAGCTAATGAACAAGACACTTTACTGTTCATTATTGTGCATTCTCTTTCTCAACTTCTCTTTTTTTCACCCTACCATTTCTTACGATATGACCCATGAGATTTTTTTTACGGACAAATTAAGATTCAACATTATCACTTTTGAAAACTGAAATGCACTTTTTCATCAATAGGTTTAAAGCACCAGTCTTATGTATGTAAATATGAAAATTTATGCATGAAAAATGTAAATAGATAAGAATTGTGTGCTAGGTGTGTAGATTTCCATAACTATTAAAATGACACATATTATTAAGAGTTCAGATATTTATGTAATTAGGCTTGTATATAAAGATAAAAAAAATTGTACAAAATTATTTTTTCCTTAAAAAGTCATACTAATGACTTTTTTGATTAAATCATAAGCTCAAACTCGCATTCTCTCGATTTAGAAAATATTAGGACAGGATTCTGAATGATCCAAAGTCCATTGAAGAGGTGCCACTTGTAAAGTAAACCCATAACAATACACCGTGATTGATCTATTTTACACGTGTCACTCCTCTATAAGACTTAGAATGTATCTAGAGTCTTAAAGTTCATCCGGAGTCTTAAATTAATATTTTCTCTCTTGATTGATTGTATTAATTTGCCTCTCCCCGTCGGGCCGGACATTAATGTTTCCGGTTCAAGCGGGTCCAGTTCACCAATAGCGGGACGATGGATCGTATTGTAATGATCCACCACATGAAAACTTGTGAAAACCAGCTAGGGTTAGCAGCTCCCCGTATCTCGCATTATTGTAACTGGTAAGAGCGATTGTTAAGCAGAGGATAGACCGATGTCGATACTGTGGGAGAAGAGCGAGACATGGCGTTGGTTGGTAAGGAAAACGCGCGACTCGAGGGGCTTCTTCCTTGCATTCGCGACGGCGTGCGGCATTGTTCCCGCCATCATCGGCTATGGAGTTATGCAAATTACCAACTCTCGAAACGAGCAGCTAGAAGCCCAGCTCAGGAAGACTGCTCGCCCCGAATCATTGGTATGTAGTTCATGGCCAACACGAATGAGAGCCTCATTTCTTGGTGGACTCTCAAATGAGATTCTTCACTTTGTCCTTCTTCTTTTCGGTGGTTTCGTCTTTTTTTAATCTTGACCTTTTTATTTTAATGTTATTTTAATGTGCGATTTCTGATTCTGAATTTGGTCAAATTAAACTTCTGCTACGACCCCGAGAGGGTTGAGGGATAAACTGCAATTCGAGATGTTGGCAACTGCAGAAAATGGGAATTGAGGAGGGTGAAGATGAAAATCTCCGAACGAAGGGCAATTGTTCCTTTATTTTGAGGCTCTAAGAATCCAAAATAGGAGAATGTAATGACTTATCGACTAACTAAAAAACATACGTTACCCATTGACTAGCATGACTCAGAATAACAAATTAACTCGAGCATAAACTACCAATTGCATTTATTGATCGTATCATTATCCACCACATGAAAACTTATGTCTTTCTCAAGGTTGAAGCTCTCTAAGACATGATAAATTCATGTAGCAAGCCCGTGCAGATTGTCAAGTCATGAAATTTTAGCCCTGAGGTAGTCAAAATTGTAGGGACTGGGCTAGACATATTTTTTTTTGTAGATCTACTCATGAATCATGATGATAGGGGTGGTGGCCATTCATCCCGTCATTTATGTTTTCCTTGCTAGAAAGTACTTGAATTGGTGAAGTATGAAAAAATTTCGTGCAATAGAAAATTTAATGGTGGGGGGAAGGAGAGGAAGTTTTGATGTTAATTTGAATCACACAAGGGGGTCGAAGAAGTGGTTGCCACTTGTTAATAGTTCAAATGCATTACAAAGGGCCTACTATTCTTCGTCACAAGTTGGGAGTAGGAGCCCGTGTTTGCTCAAATATGCTCAATCAACATATCATTGATGGCGTGGACAATCTCCTATAACTCTCATAACTTCTATTCAACTCTATCAAGGTGATATAATTCCTTAGTCGTTGCATCAAAAGCATCAGTCATCGTTCAACTCTAGCAATGCGGCAATGAGTATGATTAGAGGGTGAAATCTCCATTTCATCTCTCTCTCTCTCTCTCTCTCTCTCAATAAAGAACTGTGTTGAAATCGTGAAATTAGTGGCGTAAGTTGGGAGATCGATGAGAAAGTCTTGATTAGGTGATGCTATGAGCGCCAAGAGATAACACATATGAATGAATATCGTCAGTGTGGCTCGATGGAAGAAGTTTTGGAAGGCACGGTGGAGGCGAGATTTATTGGAGGGAAGGCGAGATGGAGGCGAGATTTTTTGGAGGGAAGGCGTCGACAACAAGATGCACGAGAATTTGCAAAGGAGATTATTTTTAGTCATTTCTCTTTCTATTTTTAAAGGTTTCAGTTTATCTATCGTCGTAGATTTTCCTTTTTTGAATGCGAAAAAGACAACAAACAAGAGAAAGAACATGAAGAGCTTAAGGACGATATTATATCTTGCAATGATAGGTCAAGTATGTTCACCCAAACAAGATTTGGTGGAAGAACCATGGACTATTATTTTCGAAAGAATACCTACATAAACTACCATCAACCAGAGATTCGAGTGTTTGTCTGTTTTGGGTCTAAAGTGCTCCCAAAGGGATGTATCCCACTTGATTAATTACATCTTGGGGGTTGCTCAAGAATACTATTGATCTAAATGAGTTTTGCTTACATTAGTAGAGGCGACTAGCAAAGGGCTATCAAAAGATGATTATCTTGTAGGGGAATGTTCCAATGCTTTCAAAGCTTCCGTTAAGTCACATAGAGGAGAGTGAGTCTCTCACGCTCTCTATGTGGGTAATAGACTCATTGATATACAGAGTTTGCTAAATAATCAAATCATTATGAAGAGGAATTTTGATACGTCAAAACACATTCGGACCATAAGGGTAGAAGATAAATCGTCGCATCCTAAATGGGCGGCAGCTCATCGACGATCGGGCCGTTGAGATGATACCAACGAAGTCAAAAGAAACGACATGCCTCAATAGGAGTAATTAAAGGAAGGGAAGAGTAATCCCTAGAAGGTAGAGGTAGTCGGGTTAAGGTACCACAAATCTGTCATCCCAAGCCACTAGGACCCTAAGTATACCTAGTCTTGAAAGTAGTCGACCAAACACGTCGAGAGATCCCGGTTAGCAATCCATGAATTTTGTCGTCCGTAAAGACCTCGGTAGCCCTAAGATAAAAAAAATGAAACTTTATCCCATGACTGTCAGGTGGAGCTCTAACATATGGGGCTTATACTTACCGAAATGACAAGGATGCCGTTGAAAAAGAGAAGAAAGAAAGATTCAACAAAAAAACTTACACCCCATCCGGGCCGCTATCTAGTCGTACTAGACAACCTCTTATATAGAATGATATGTTAGGCAGTCGGGATCAAGAAGCACGAGACTTCTCATCAGGACATATAAATGATGCAATTATTTAGAGCGGTCCTTAGATATTTTAAAAGCCCTATTATATGACTTGGGTTATGCTCATGCAATGCGACCCGTTGTAAAACTGGCTCGAATACCATGCAGAAAGTAAAAGACAGATTTTAAAAATCTTCAATCTTTTAATCCTAAATTTTAATTTATCTTAAATTTTTTATTAGGATTTTTTTGTAAAAAAATTATAATTTTAACATCATAGAGAGCATAAATTATAATTTTTGTGACATCCTAAATAAATAAAAAATGGACAAGGAAAATTATCCAACCATGCACGCACGCGAGAGAAAGTAAAAACACACACACACACACACACACACTATCAAATAGATTTGAAAGAGAAAAGAAGACTCGACTGTCGGTCAAATTTTTTTTTCGATTGATTAATTATGAAAATATGGTGTATGAAAATAATTTTTGAAATTTAATGTAAGTATAAAAGATATATATAGTTTGAGTTTTAAAAGTAGTATATTTTAATTTTAAAAAAAAATGAGACCAAGTGGATCTCATTCGTCCAATAGTTTGCATAATCGTGTCTGATACCGCGAATACTACACCCTCCCGAAAGATAAGTGTAGACCTCGGCGATAGACCCAATCCGAAAGTGTAAAATGGTATAAGAGATGAGAGGAAAATAGCTCACATATGAAAGTACATTTTAAAGGATTTTAATTGATATGACATGAAAATAAATGTTTAAGTCATACATTTTTGCCCTCAGATGGTACTGACAGTGAATGCAATGTGCCCTTGCATGTTAAAGAAAATGGTAAAAGGTACATTCGGGTACAATTTTGAGGGTGCCTTGTCGGTCAACTTTTTTATTTTGAAAATATTGAAAGTAATTTTGTAATTTAATTTAAATATAAGAGGTATATATTTTTTATTTTGAAAGTAGTGTGTTTTAATTTTTTTTAAAAAATGAGATCAAATGAATCTCATTCGTCAAATAGTTTGCATAATCGTGCCCGATATCGCGAATATTGCACTTTCCCGAAAGATAAATGTACATCTCGATGATAGATCCAATCCTACAAATTAAGAGATTTGTGACATCCATTTGGTCTGCGAACCTTTTATGTGCGACCGACAAGTTCTCTTATATAATACAAAAATTAGTTAGAGTTTATTTTACTTGGGTTTCAAGTTCCCTCTAGTTAATTACATCCCAAATGACAGAGTCACTTGAGAAAACTCTCGATAATGATCAGATGTACTAGTCTTCAACATTTCAAAGTTAAAGTTTTCACGGTAGGACGTGAAAAAATAAGTGGGAGTGGCTCAAATAGGAATAACTATTTTCAGGAGTCCAAAGGAAGGAAAACGTAGGGGAAGTCACAGATCCTAAGGAGAAACCTTAATGACTTCCCAAACTATCCTAATGTGTGGATAAGTTTTGGAGACGATATTATTTAGGTATTTAATCCTGTCAATTTTATTATTTGGGACTTACATTTGCATAATATCCGATTATGCAAATAACCTGCAGGGATAGGAGAGTTTACGATATACCATACGACAACTTCGAAACCTAAGACGCGCTAGGACTTACGCTGCACAACATGATTGTGCAGGAGCCTAAAGAGTGTGAGGATACGTCGCGCTGGACAAGCTACTTCGGAGTTCTATGAGTTGTTATTTAAACTAAGGAGCGAGAGATTGCTGAAGAAGATCCTCTTGCTGCTTGATCCAAGCTTATTGCCGTGTTGCCCACAAAGTTGGCTCCAGACTCATCGTTGAAGTAGCAACCCTAAAGTCTTACGTTCAAAAGGTTTTACCAGGTGTTCCAAAGTTTTAGTTTTGTTGTCATTCAAACATTATGGAGGGTTAAAGTTGATTAGAACGACACCAGTTAGGATCTCATGGTTCCCTCGTTCCGGTGTCACTATTTTCTTTTGAACTTATTTAACTTAAACGAGTTGTGAAACTAATTTAAACCGGGGAGATCTCGTTAGCAACCGTGGGTTACCTACTCCGAGGGACTCCCGTAAATTCAAAAGGACGTGTAATGTTTTTTTTTATTTTGAAAGAGTTGTTTAATTTTAAAAAAAATGTTTTGTTTTGAAAGTGAGGTTATATTACTCCTAGGTGACTTCCTATGACACTGGGCAACAACTAGCACTCCAAATCATTAATTTCAGCACATTGCAGCACTCCAAATAATTAATTTCAGCACATCGCAACACTCCTACAGCACTATACAGTGATTGACAACTTCAAACAGCATTTTGAAAGATCAAACAACACTTATACAACAACTTGGACACTTCCTACAACCTCCTACAGCAATCGCCAACTTCAAACAGCAATCTGGACATTTCCTACAGCCTCCTACAGCAATCGGCGACTCCAAACAGTGCTCATATTAGCCCAAGACAACACTTTGAAACAACTCCCAAATCAGCTATTTTAAAAGCTTCAAACAGTACTTTAAAAGCTCAAAGATGGCACATAAAACAAGTTGAAACATCTTTTTAAAAGCTCAAAGGCAGCACTTGAAACAACTCCAAGCAGCGAAAGTGTAAGACAAAGAATAGTAAAAAAACACAACAAGCTAGAATGACCTCCTGATCCTTCTTCAAGGAAATAAATCTAGCTAATGCAACAACAACAGTCTTCTGATCAGACACTTCAACCACTTCCTGTAGGGATACAATAACAGACAAGCTATTGACGATATAAACAGGTGTGTGGCATTAAACTTGCACATGTCTTCCCCATATAGACCTAAAATTATTTGCTCTATGAATGTTTCAAATCATAATAAACCTTAAAGAAGTGCAACTCATAAATAATCCTCAAAAATAAAAACAGTACAATTCATAATCGTGACGGCAAAAGGTCAGCAATAACACATCACAGAATATTAAAAAAATATAGCATAAGAGATATGAATTTACTGGGCTTACTTGCTATCAGATTCATGGAGGAAAACATTGAGGGCTTGAAGTGTCGTCAGAGGAAGAGGGAGTTCGGTTGAACACGAGTCCCGTCGCACAGAGGAGAAGCGAGCGGGCTCTGTCGAGTGATATGGAGCAGAAGCAGGAGCAGGCGTTTCTTCGGCGCAGAGAGGATGGCGAGTGCGGCTGCGGCTTCGGTGCGAGAGACAGAGGCAGGGAGGAGGGATCGAGCTGGCGGCGGCTTCGATGCGGGGGTCTCGGACGGGATTCCTCGGCACAGCAAGGAATCGAGCGAGGGAGATGAGCAAGAGCGATCGTGCGGGCAGGGAGGCGAGTCGAGCAGCGTCGTTTGCGCAGGAGCGGGAGCTTCGTCTTTCCCTGTAGAGCGAGCTCGAGCAGAGAAGCCTCGGGTTGGCGAGCGAAGGAAGATGAGTCGGGGCTTCGGAGAGGCAGAGGAAGAAGGGGCGTACGGGATCGAGCAGATCTGCGGCTTCGATGCAGGAGACCCGATATTCGCCCTTCGAACCAAGGGAGAGGCGC